>NC_091347.1:20377902-20405402 GCF_038502225.1 Cherax quadricarinatus | reverse complement strand
CAATTGTATTTGTTTATTCCATCGTGTCTGTATTTTATACCTTTTTATCTCCACTATATATCATATATTAACACAAGAATACTTTAATACCTGAAATAGCTATTAAAGTATATTACCAGTGTATAATACACTGTTCTGTATGTATATATCCCATGTGTTAGGCTACGTTGATATAACTATCTTTATTTAACCTTAAACTGTCCAGACATAGATCTACGTTCACATGCGTAGTGCTCCAGAAGTAGATTACGTGTTTTACATACTCTCAAATGTTGAGAAAACGTAGATCTACGTTTGGACAGTTTAAGGGTTAATTCGTTGTAAACCAAACGTTGGTATGTGTACGGCGAGAAGAGGAGTTTGGAGCATCCACGGTGACACCCCCTCCCCTCCATTTGGTAACCCCTGCCAAGGGGCCCCCTGGCGGCAAGTGGGGTTGGGGCGTAACATTGCTTAATGAACCGAAACTCTGACCCACTTTCTTTTTTCCGCTATTGACAAAAAATATTTTGTGTAAAAAAAAAATAAAAAAAAAAGAGAATACGAGAGTGTGACCTCCATCACGTGTGTTTGGTCAGTGTTGGTCTCCCACCACTTATTTTATTTTTTAAAAGATTGTGTACACCCGCACTGTATTTGATAGTTATACAGTGGGAATAACAGCTAGCTAAGGTTCCACTGTCATACTCCGTTACACAATGTACATTATATACACCAGGTAATGAAATTTGTCAGCTTGGGGTTGGAGACTTCAGTAGATCAATTGTTATCGTAGACATTCCGCTTTGAGTTGAGTAGCTACTGCAGGTTTACAGCATTCCTTCCAGCAGGGCTGGAGTTATTACACCAGGGTCCACATCCCTCCCTCCCTCCCCCACCCCAGGACGCTGGATCACTTTAACGTGGTAGTAGGGGGAAGGTGTGGCTTGTTACTAGGGGTAGGGTGCAGACTCTTCTCTGTGAGAGGTGCCACTCTTCTCATTGGGTGATTGCCCGCCTAAGAACCCACCATCTCTTTCAGCATAAATGGTGGGGATATTTCCCCTTTCGTCGAAATTTGTTTACACTACTGTCCAGTGACAGAACGTTTTATGGACATTGTGGAATGTGATAAATAAGTTTTTTACCTGTACTTGAGTTATTATATATGTACTGTGAGAGTGAGTTGTCACGATACTAACAAGTTAGTGTCGTGTTAGAAGTTAAATATGTTAAAAGCAATGAATAATGTGTTGTAGTGATTTGTAAATGTAAGATGACATCCATTGCGCTGTGTTAGAGGCGAGTATGTGTTTATCAACGTGATGTATGATAATGGTTACATTATCATCATGTTAGCGGTTCCACCATCATCATGTTAATGGTTCCATCATTATCATCCCACCGGGAAGTTGTTAATGGTTCTACCATCATCCCACCGGGCAGTTGTTAATGGTTTTACCATCATCCCACCGGGCAGTTGTTAATGGTTCTACCATCATCCCACCGGGCAGTTGTTAATGGTTCTACCATCATCCCACCGGGCAGTTGTTAATGGTTCTACCATCATCCCACCGGGCAGTTGTTAATGGTTCTACCATCATCCCACCGGGCAGTTGCTAATGGTTCTACCATCCTCCCACCGGGCAGTTGTTAATGGTTCTACCATCCTCCCACCGGGCAGTTGTTAATGGTTCTACCATCATCCCACTGGGCAGTTGTTAATGGTTCTACCATCCTCCCACCGGGCAGTTGTTAATGGTTCTACCATCATCCCACCGGGCAGTTGTTAATGGTTCTACCATCATCCCACCGGGCAGTTGTTAATGGTTCTACCATCATCCCACCGGGCAGTTGTTAATGGTTCTACCATCATCCCACCGGGCAGTTGTTAATGGTTCTACCATCATCCCACCGGGCAGTTGTTAATGGTTCTACCATCATACCACCGGGCAGTTGCTAATGGTTCTACCATCATACCACCGGGCAGTTGTTAATGGTTCTACCATCATACCACCGGGCAGTTGTTAATGGTTCTACCATCATCCCACCGGGCAGTTGTTAATGGTTCTACCATCATCCCACCGGGCAGTTGTTAATGGTTCTACCATCATCCCACTGGGCAGTTGTTAATGGTTCTACCATCCTCCCACCGGGCAGTTGTTAATGGTTCTACCATCATCCCACCGGGCAGTTGTTAATGGTTCTACCATCATCCCACCGGGCAGTTGTTAATGGTTCTACCATCCTCCCACCGGGCAGTTGTTAATGGTTCTACCATCATCCCACCGGGCAGTTGTTAATGGTTCTACCATCATCCCACCGGGCAGTTGTTAATGGTTCTACCATCATCCCACCGGGCAGTTGTTAATGGTTCTACCATCATACCACCGGGCAGTTGTTAATGGTTCTACCATCCTCCCACCGGGCAGTTGTTAATGGTTCTACCATCATCCCACCGGGCAGTTGTTAATGGTTCTACCATCCTCCCACCGGGCAGTTGTTAATGGTTCTACCATCATCCCACCGGGCAGTTGTTAATGGTTCTACCATCCCACCGGGCAGTTGTTAATGGTTCTACCATCATCCCACCGGGCAGTTGTTAATGGTTCTACCATCATCCCACCGGGCAGTTGTTAATGGTTCTACCATCATCCCACCGGGCAGTTAATGGTTCTACCATCATCCCACCGGGCAGTTGTTAATGGTTCTACCATCCTCCCACCGGGCAGTTGTTAATGGTTCTACCATCCTCCCACCGGGCAGTTGTTAATGGTTCTACCATCATCCCACCGGGCAGTTGTTACACCAGGCAGTAATTAAAAATATAAATAAAAGCATCGAAGTTGTTAAGAAATCTAGACAAGAACAAAGTGTGTATTGAATGTAATTAAAAGTTGGCGTATTACCTGTCATACTACGTGTTTGAGACAAGACTGGCAATCCCGACAGAGTGCAAAACATTTAACACGCATATGACGGGAGGGTAGTGCCTCCGTGGGTCTGGAGTTTTAGGACTCTCTACCGCGGGTTCAAGCCCCGCCCGTGGTATGGTTTGTTTGCAGTCGTGTCATTACGACTTCGCGAGTCTTGTAGATGTTCGGGTGATATCACTCAGGGAAACAGCTATGTTAAGTAATGGTAGGTGGTGGACACAGTACCATGTGTCTGCTGACCAACTACTGCTTTGTATGGTGGACACTGTAGATTATAACACTGTGTTGTGTCTGGTCCAGTAATCACCCACTGAACTAAGTGGTGGTAAGTGAACGCTTAAGGGTCAGTGTGCAGGTGATACCGTTCAAGTGCGCTGAATCGAAGGGAAATTCTTAGCATATTTTCCTAAAGCTGTAGAAAGTTGAGTTCCTTGTGTGGAAATGGTAAAGAGAAGGATGTTACTTTGGGTGGGTGGGTGGCGTGGGTGGGTGGGTGGGAGGGAAGAGAAAGTGTGGTGGTACAGGTCGACAAGCCACTCTCTCCTTCACCCCACAGCCCACCCAGCCACCCACAAACTCCTGCGGCACCTTTTGCCCTCTTTGTCAGCCCTCTTCTGGTGCCACTTCCACCAAAGCCCTCAGTGGCACTCACATCGCTACCTGAGTGCCACCACAACCACCCAGTGGCACACAACACCGCTACCTGAGTGCCACCTCAACCCCACCAGTGCCACTCACAACACTGCTACCTGAGTGCCACCTCCACCGCAACCCCCAGTGGCACAACACCGCTACCGAGTGCTACCACAACCCCCCACTGGCGCACTCAACACCGTTACGTGAGTGCCACCACCACAACAATGCACTGAGAGCAGCAGGTGGTGGTGACACACCATGTAGCATGGTGGTGAGAGCAGGTGGTGGTGGTGGTGACACCATGTAGCATGGTGGTGAGAGCAGGTGGTGGTGGTGACACCATGTAGTATGGTGGTAAGAGCATCAGGTGGTGGTGATGGTGACACACCATGTAGCATGGTGGTGACACGCCATGTAGCATGGTGACACATCATATAGCATGGTGGTGACACACCATGTAGCATGGTGGTGACACCATGTAGCATGGTGGTGACACACTATGTAGCATGGTGGTGAGAGCAGGTGGTGGTGGTGGTGACACCATGTAGCATGGTGGTAAGAGCATCAGGTGGTGGTGATGGTGACACACCATGTAGCATGGTGGTAAGAGCATCAGGTGGTGGTGATGGTGACACGCCATGTAGCATGGTGACACACCATATAGCATGGTGGTGACACACTATGTAGCATGGTGGTGAGAGCATCAGGTGGTGGTGATGGTGACACACCATATAGCATGGTGGTGACACGCCATGTAGCATGGTGACACATCATATAGCATGGTGGTGACACACTATGTAGCATGGTGGTGACACACCATATAGCATGGTGGTGACATCATGTAGCATGGTACTGAGAGGTAGTGGGTAAATATAGCCGCTAACCCGGACATGACAACAGGTGGTTGTGGCCTCTTTCTACCTCTTGTTTAGTATTTGTGAGGAAGACGAGGTAAGTGAGGATGGAAGGGAAGCAGCGCCTTGATAAATGCATAATTACCAGGACACGAGGCATGTATACACTTGGAAAATAGGAATAAATAAGGGAGATATGTATAAGGTGATTTGTGCAACCATACCTGGAGGGTGTTCCGGAGGTCAGCGCCCCCGCCACCCGGGCCATGACCAGGCCTCGTGGTGGATCAGGGCCTGATCAACCAGGCTGTTACTGCTCACCGCACGTAAACCTACGTACGAACCACAGCCCGGCTTGTCAGGGTACTGACTGTAGGTGTCTCTCCAGTGCCTTCTTAAAGACAGCAGGGGTCTATTGGTAATACCTCTTATGTATGCTGGGAGGCAGTTGAACAGTCTTGGGCCCCTGACACTTACTGTGTTGTCTCTTTGGGTTAAAATTAACGTAGGGTTAAATATCGTAAACATTTTTTACCGAGTTTCATATTTTTCGTGCTGTATGTTTGTCTTTTCCTCTTAAGAGGCAGGGTCAGGAGCTACTGCCTAACTCCTGCTAACACAAATGGGCGAGTACACTCACAGTTATTGACATGACCTCAATACTGGGGTCTGTATAAGGCATTGTAACTCTGCTTTGCATTACTGATGCAGGAGGTAGTGTACTGTGATGGTGGAGAGGCACACTGTCTTTATCTCTCACTTCTAACCTCTCTCTCCCCTACCTTGTCTGTCCTAACCTCTCTCCCCTACGTTGTCTGTCCTAACCTCTCTCTCCTACCTTGTCTGTCCTAACCTCTCTCCCCTACCTTGTCTGTCCTAACCTCTCTCCCCTACCTTGTCTGTCCTAACCTCTCTCCCCTACCTTGTCTGTCCTAACCTCTCTCTCCTACCTTGTCTGTCCTAACCTCTCTCCCCTACGTTGTCTGTCCTAACCTCTCTCTCCTACCTTGTCTGTCCTAACCTCTCTCCCCTACCTTGTCTGTCCTAACCTCTCTCCCCTACCTTGTCTGTCCTAACCTCTCTCCCCTACCTTGTCTGTCCTAACCTCTCTCCCCTACCTTGTCTGTCCTAACCTCTCTCTCCTACCTTGTCTGTCCTAACCTCTCTCCCCTACCTTGTCTGTCCTAACCTCTCTCTCCTACCTTGTCTGTCCTAACCTCTCTCCCCTACCTTGTCTGTCCTAACCTCTCTCCCCTACGTTGTCTGTCCTAACCTCTCTCTCCTACCTTGTCTGTCCTAACCTCTCTCCCCTACCTTGTCTGTCCTAACCTCTCTCCCCTACCTTGTCTGTCCTAACCTCTCTCCCCTACCTTGTCTGTCCTAACCTCTCTCCCCTACCTTGTCTGTCCTAACCTCTCTCTCCTACCTTGTCTGTCCTAACCTCTCTCCCCTACGTTGTCTGTCCTAACCTCTCTCTCCTACCTTGTCTGTCCTAACCTCTCTCCCCTACCTTGTCTGTCCTAACCTCTCTCCCCTACCTTGTCTGTCCTAACCTCTCTCTCCTACCTTGTCTGTCCTAACCTCTCTCCCCTACGTTGTCTGTCCTAACCTCTCTCTCCTACCTTGTCTGTCCTAACCTCTCTCCCCTACCTTGTCTGTCCTAACCTCTCTCCCCTACCTTGTCTGTCCTAACCTCTCTCTCCTACCTTGTCTGTCCTAACCTCTCTCCCCTACCTTGTCTGTCCTAACCTCTCCCCCCTACCTTGTCTGTCCTAACCTCTCTCCCCTACCTTGTCTGTCCTAACCTCTCTCCCCTACCTTGTCTGTCCTAACCTCTCTCCCCTACCTTGTCTGTCCTAACCTCTCTCCCCTACCTTGTCTGTCCTAACCTCTCTCCTACCTTGTCTGTCCTAACCTCTCTCCCCTACCTTGTCTGTCCTAACCTCTCTCCCCTACCTTGTCTGTCCTAACCTCTCTCCCCTACCTTGTCTGTCCTAACCTCTCTCTCCTACCTTGTCTGTCCTAACCTCTCTCCCCTACCTTGTCTGTCCTAACCTCTCTCCCCTACCTTGTCTGTCCTAACCTCTCTCTCCTACCTTGTCTGTCCTAACCTCTCTCCCCTACTTTGTCTGTCCTAACCTCTCTCCCCTACCTTGTCTGTCCTAACCTCTCTCCCCTACCTTGTCTGTCCTAACCTCTCTCCCCTACCTTGTCTGTCCTAACCTCTCTCCCCTACCTTGTCTGTCCTAACCTCTCTCCCCTACCTTGTCTGTCATAACCTCTCTCCCCTACCTTGTCTGTCTTAACCTCTCTCCCCTACCTTGTCTGTCCTAACCTCTCTCCCCTACCTTGTCTGTCCTAACCTCTCCCCCCTACCTTGTCTGTCCTAACCTCTCTCCCCTACCTTGTCTGTCCTAACCTCTCTCTCCTACCTTGTCTGTCCTAACCTCTCTCCCCTACCTTGTCTGTCCTAACCTCTCTCCCCTACCTTGTCTGTCCTAACCTCTCTCTCCTACCTTGTCTGTCCTAACCTCTCTCCCCTGCTTTGTCTGTCCTAACCTCTCTCCCCTACCTTGTCTGTCCTAACCTCTCTCCCCTACCTTGTCTGTCCTAACCTCTCTCCCCTACCTTGTCTGTCCTAACCTCTCTCTCCTACCTTGTCTGTCCTAACCTCTCTCCCCTACCTTGTCTGTCCTAACCTCTCTCCTTTACCTTGTCTGTCCTAACCTCTCTCCCCTACAATGTCTGTCCTAACCTCTCTCCCCTACCTTGTCTGTCCTAACCTCTCTCCCCTACCTTGTCTGTCCTAACCTCTCTCTCCTACCTTGTCTGTCCTAACCTCTCTCCCCTACCTTGTCTGTCCTAACCTCTCTCTCCTACCTTGTCTGTCCTAACTTCTCTCTCCTACCTTGTCTGTCCTAACCTCTCTCTCCTACCTTGTCTGTCCTAACCTCTCTCTCCTACCTTGTCTGTCCTAACCTCTCTCCCCTACCTTGTCTGTCCTAACCTCTCTCCCCTACCTTGTCTGTCCTAACTTCTCTCCCCTACCTTGTCTGTCCTAACCTCTCTCTCCTACCTTGTCTGTCCTAACCTCTCTCCCCTACCTTGTCTGTCCTAACCTCTCTCTCCTACCTTGTCTGTCCTAACCTCTCTCCCCTACCTTGTCTGTCCTAACCTCTCTCTCCTACCTTGTCTGTCCTAACCTCTCTCCCCTACCTTGTCTGTCCTAACCTCTCTCCCCTACCTTGTCTGTCCTAACCTCTCTCCCCTACAATGTCTGTCCTAACCTCTCTCCCCTACCTTGTCTGTCCTAACTTCTCTCTCCTACCTTGTCTGTCCTAACCTCTCTCTCCTACCTTGTCTGTCCTAACCTCTCTCTCCTACCTTGTCTGTCCTAACCTCTCTCCCCTACCTTGTCTGTCCTAACCTCTTGCCCCTACTTTGTCTGTCCTAACCTCTCTCCCCTACAATGTCTGTCCTAACCTCTCGCCCCTACCTTGTCTGTCCTAACCTCTCGCCCCTACAATGTCTGTCCTAACCTCTCGCCCCTACAGTGTCTGTCCTAACCTCTCGCCCCTACCTTGTCTGTCCTAACCTCTCGTCCCTACAGTGTCTGTCCTAACCTCTCGCCCCTACAATGTCTGTCCTAACCTCTCGCCCCTACAGTGTCTGTCCTAACCTCTCGCCCCTACCTTGTCTGTCCTAACCTCTCGTCCCTACAGTGTCTGTCCTAACCTCTCGCCCCTACAATGTCTGTCCTAACCTCTCGCTCCTACAATGTCTGTCCTAACCTCTCGGCCCTACAATGTCTGTCCTAACCTCTCGCCCCTACCGTGTCTGTCCTAACCTCTCGCCCCTACATTGTCTGTACTTCTCAGTACTAAGGCTAACTTCTCTCCACCACTTTGTCTATACCTCTTACTTCTGGTTTTCTGTACGCCTCACTTCTAGCTTATCTGCGCCTCTCATTTCTAATAGCTTGTCTGCGCCTCTCACTCCTGGCTTGTCTCCAACCCTCACTCCTCATCTGGCTTGTATGAACCGCTCACTCCTGGCTTGTTTATACCCCTCGATCATCATTTCTTCTGGCTTGTATTCACTTTTCACCTCTTTTGGCCTGTACCTGTTTTACACTCCCGTTGTGTGTGTGTGTGTGTGTGTGTGTGTGTGTGTGTGTGTGTGTGTGTGTGTGTGTGTGTGTGTGTGTGTATACAAGGCTGGTCAGAAAGTGTTGCGTACACGGGTGCGAGTGAAGGACTGTGTTGTGTTCATACTTGCCTCAATATTGAAGAGCAAACTGGAGCAATTCCTGCAAAATGTATCACATTAATTGGGTTGTGATGGCTATATAGTACTGCTGGACGACATAGGTTGGCCAGGGTGTTCTTAGGGTAGGCTGGCTTGGGGGTCGACCAATGAGAGTAGAACTTAAGTCATAGGTAACAGACATACATGCTTGAGTCAAACAATTTGTGTGTTGTTAATTAGTTTATAAGTACGTACTTAGCGATCGGTTACAATGTTGTGCGGGGGGAAGGGGCAGCAAAGAGTTACGGAACATTGCTCCCCGTGTCTGTTAATGCCGTCACCGCTGCGACCTTTAACAAGTGTACTGTGTTGGCACAGTCTCACGTGATAGTTCACAAACACTGTCACTCACACAAGCCAGGCGCGCATTCGTGGATCCCCTCGCCTAATCGGACTTAAAGGTACCAGTTAAAAGTTCCAGAGATTCGTGGAAATATTATTGTTTGAGCTGAAAGGGAAGGACTATGATGGAAAAACAGTTCAAACTAACAATATTATCAGAAAAAAGGACGAGAGGAAACAAGATCGTGACATACAAAATACCTAGGATATTTAAATGGTTAGGGACAGACCGTTTGAGATGAGAGAACCAAGATCAATGCCACAACAATGGAAGATAAAAAAAAACAGTTGAGTCACAGGGATCACATCATTGATGGTATACTGTTCACCCAAGTTAATAAATAAGATAAATGGCAACGCTTGGATATCTTTAATGTCGAAACTGTTCATCTGCACAACAAACTTCACAAGTGTAATACACTCTGCTGGTGAATATAGTACTGGAGACACTAGTAGTTGTTGGCGTGGTCTGTACATCATCCTTGTTAGGAGGTACTCAGTGTTTTTAGAATAAAGCATGCACATTCATCCAGACTTTATATATTAGAGCAGAAGTGAAGCGAAGGAACTGCAGTTGAGGTCACAGGCGAGTCTGGCTGGCACACTAGTGGAAGTAGGTCATGCTCAACTACTACTAATGTCTCCTGTCTTGTATTCTTGTCTTGTACTATGCATTGAAGACACCCAGGTGTCTTATTTATCATCTAGTGTCAGTGATGTTAGGAAGTACTTCTTTCACTCTCAGATTTATTAAATGTGGATTCAACTACAGGTGGAAATGTAAGGAAATGTCATACATTGTTTTGAAAGTAGGTATGACGTGCATCACTGCTGGTTTATCCCAGCTGTGTGTAGTGTTTCTGCATGTCGCCGGTTTGTTACTAACCTACAAGTTGCACTGTGATCAAGCGCTCACCAGTGTGTTGTTACTGACCTACAGTACTGTAGACAAGTTGCACTGTGATCAAGCACTCACCAGTGTGTTGTTACTGACCTACAGTACTGTAGACAAGTTGCACTGTGATCAAGCACTCACCAGTGTGTTGTTACTGACCTACAGTACTGTAGACAAGTTACACTGTGATCAAGCACTCACCAGTGTGTTGTTACTAACCTACAGTACTGTAGACAAGTTACACTGTGATCAAGCACTCACCAGTGTGTTGTTACTAACCTACAGTACTGTAGACAAGTTACACTGTGATCAAGCACTCACCAGTGTGTTGTTACTAACCTACAGTACTGTAGACAAGTTACACTGTGATCAAGCACTCACCAGTGTGTTGTTACTAACCTACAGTACTGTAGACAAGTTACACTGTGATCAAGCACTCACCAGTGTGTTGTTACTGACCTACAGTACTGTAGACAAGTTACACTGTGATCAAGCACTCACCAGTGTGTTGTTACTAACCTACAGTACTGTAGACAAGTTACACTGTGATCAAGCACTCACCAGTGTGTTGTTACTGACCTACAGTACTGTAGACAAGTTGCACTGTGATCAAGCACTCACCAGTGTGTTGTTACTGACCTACAGTACTGTAGACAAGTTACACTGTGATCAAGCACTCACCAGTGTGTTGTTACTGACCTACAGTACTGTAGACAAGTTACACTGTGATCAAGCACTCACCAGTGTGTTGTTACTAACCTACAGTACTGTAGACAAGTTACACTGTGATCAAGCACTCACCAGTGTGTTGTTACTAACCTACAGTACTGTAGACAAGTTACACTGTGATCAAGCACTCACCAGTGTGTTGTTACTAACCTACAGTACTGTAGACAAGTTACACTGTGATCAAGCACTCACCAGTGTGTTGTTACTAACCTACAGTACTGTAGACAAGTTACACTGTGATCAAGCACTCACCAGTGTGTTGTTACTAACCTACAGTACTGTAGACAAGTTGCACTGTGATCAAGCACCCACCAGTGTGTTGTTACTGACCTACAGTACTGTAGACAAGTTGCACTGTGATCAAGCACTCACCAGTGTGTTGTTACTGACCTACAGTACTGTAGACAAGTTGCACTGTGATCAAGCACTCACCAGTGTGTTGTTACTGACCTACAGTACTGTAGACAAGTTACACTGTGATCAAGCACTCACCAGTGTGTTGTTACTGACCTACAGTACTGTAGACAAGTTGCACTGTGATCAAGCACTCACCAGTGTGTTGTTACTGACCTACAGTGCTGTAGACAAGTTACACTGTGATCAAGCACTCACCAGTGTGTTGTTACTGACCTACAGTACTGTAGACAAGTTACACTGTGATCAAGCACTCACCAGTGTGTTGTTACTGACCTACAGTACTGTAGACAAGTTGCACTGTGATCAAGCACTCACCAGTGTGTTGTTACTGACCTACAGTACTGTAGACAAGTTACACTGTGATCAAGCACTCACCAGTGTGTTGTTACTGACCTACAGTACTGTAGACAAGTTACACTGTGATCAAGCACCCACCAGTGTGTTGTTACTGACCTACAGTACTGTAGACAAGTTGCACTATGATCAAGCACTCACCAGTGTGTTGTTACTGACCTACAGTACTGTAGACAAGTTACACTGTGATCAAGCACTCACCAGTGTGTTGTTACTAACCTACAAAATACGTGCTAAAGGAATAACTGTGAAAGTGGGGAGATGGATCTTCAACTTCCTAACAAATCGAACACAAAGAGTAGTGGTCAACAGAGTTAAATCGGAGGCTGCCCTAGTGAAGAGCTCTGTTCCACAAGGCACAGTACTCGCCCCCATCTTATTCCTTATCCTCATATCAGACATAAACAGAGATATACACCACAGCACCGTATCATCCTTTGCAGATGATACTAGGATCTGCATGAGGCTGTCATCTGCTGAGGACGCGGTTAACCTCCAAGAAGATATAAATAAAGTTTTCCAGTGGGCAACGGTAAACAATATGATGTTCAATGAGGACAAATTCCAACTACTCCGTTATGGAAAACTGGAGGAGATAATAACTAGAACAGAGTATACTACTGACTCCGGCCATACAATAGAGCGGAAAAATAATGTAAGGGACCTGGGAGTAGTAATGTCTGAGGATCTCACTTTCAAGGATCACAACAGTGCCACGATCGCACGTGCAAAGAAAATGATAGGATGGATAATGAGAACTTTCAAAACGAGAGATGCCAAGCCCATGATGATCCTTTTCAAATCACTTGTTCTCTCTAGGCTGGAATACTGCTGTACATTAACATCTCCATTCAAAGCAGGTGAAATCGCAGATCTAGAGAGTGTACAGAGATCCTTTACTGCACGTATAAGTTCTGTCAAGCACCTTAACTACTGGGAACGCTTGGAAGCACTTGACTTGTACTCGTTGGAACGCAGGAGGGAGAGATATATCATAATCTACACTTGGAAAATCTTGGAAGGAATGGTCCCAAATCTGCACACAGAAATCACTCCCTACGAAAGTAAAAGACTGGGCAGGCGATGCAAAATGCCCCCAATAAAAAGTAGGGGCGCCATTGGTACACTATGGGAAAACACCATAAGTGTCCGGGGCCCAAAACTGTTCAACAGCCTCCCATCAAGCATTAGGGGAATTGCCAATAAACCCCTGGCTGCCTTCAAGAGAGAGCTGGACAGATACCTAAAGTCAGTGCCGGATCAGCCGGGCTGTGGCTCGTACGTTGGACTGCGTGCGGCCAGCAGTAACAGCCTAGTTGATCAGGCCCTGATCCATCGGGAGGCCTGGTCATGGACCGGGCCGCGGGGGCGTTGATCCCCGGAATAACCTCCAGGTAACCTCCAGGTACAGTACTGTAGACAAGTTACACTGTGATGAAGCACTCACCAGTGTGTTGTTACTGACCTACAGTACTGTAGACAAGTTACACTGTGATCAAGCACTCACCAGTGTGTTGTTACTGACCTACAGTACTGTAGACAAGTTACACTGATCAAGCACTCACCAGTGTGTTGTTACTGACCTACAGTACTGTAGACAAGTTACACTGTGATCAAGCACTCACCAGTGTGTTGTTACTGACCTACAGTACTGTAGACAAGTTACACTGTGATCAAGCACTCACCAGTGTGTTGTTACTGACCTACAGTACTGTAGACAAGTTACACTGTGGTCAAGCACTCACCAGTGTGTTGTTACTAACCTACAGTACTGTAGACAAGTTACACTGTGATCAAGCACTCACCAGTGTGTTGTTACTGACCTACAGTACTGTAGACAAGTTACACTGTGATCAAGCACTCACCAGTGTGTTGTTACTGACCTACAGTACTGTAGACAAGTTACACTGTGATCAAGCACTCACCAGTGTGTTGTTACTGACCTACAGTACTGTAGACAAGTTGCACTGTGATCAAGCACTCACCAGTGTGTTGTTACTGACCTACAGTACTGTAGACAAGTTGCACTGTGATCAAGCACTCACCAGTGTGTTGTTACTGACCTACAGTGCTGTAGACAAGTTACACTGTGATCAAGCACTCACCAGTGTGTTGTTACTGACCTACAGTACTGTAGACAAGTTACACTGTGATCAAGCACTCACCAGTGTGTTGTTACTGACCTACAGTGCTGTAGACAAGTTACACTGTGATCAAGCACTCACCAGTGTGTTGTTACTGACCTACAGTACTGTAGACAAGTTACACTGTGATCAAGCACTCACCAGTGTGTTGTTACTGACCTACAGTACTGTAGACAAGTTGCACTGTGATCAAGCACTCACCAGTGTGTTGTTACTGACCTACAGTACTGTAGACAAGTTACACTGTGATCAAGCACCCACCAGTGTGTTGTTACTGACCTACAGTACTGTAGACAAGTTACACTGTGATCAAGCACTCACCAGTGTGTTGTTACTGACCTACAGTACTGTAGACAAGTTACACTGTGATCAAGCACTCACCAGTGTGTTGTTACTGACCTACAGTACTGTAGACAAGTTACACTGTGATCAAGCACCCACCAGTGAATCTCCTTCATGACAGGGATGAACTCTTAACTCTGTACTTTCCTTGCATTGAGCCTTAATGTATTTCATTCACTAGGCGTTATATGACTCCCTATGAGTTTAGTGCTTCCCCCATGAATATAATAATAATAATAAGGGTCATTTGAGGTGTGATGTCGGCACGACTGTGAAAGACGGTGATGGAATTTATGATGGTGAAAGTGTTTATTTTTTGGTTCACAGTACCTTGGTGGGAGATGACCAGTGTGTTAAATACTACTGCTACTACTATTAATAATAAGGCAAACAGTTCCATGTCACAGCTTTGATCATTAATAAAGACTTCCTAGCTAGCATACATACATCCTTCTATACTTCCTTTCTTGATCGCTTGAAAGACTGGCACATCTCTGCTCAATACTTCAAAGCCTGGTTGGATATAAGGAAGCAGTAATAGGTTTACGATGTAGACTGGTGCTATTGTTTGTACTGACTTAACGAACAGTTTTATAGTTATTGTAATAAATGCTTTGTTTAGTATTTAGGACACATGAACGAGGTTCTCTCAGTACTCACTTTTTTGTACTAAGCTGTATTTAATGCCAATTAATAATGTGTAGTATGTGAGTACATTTTCGTTTATATAGCATCACTTGTTTCATTTTTAGCAAACTTCTGTAAGAGTTTTAGATTTTGTAGTGTCTATTTCACCGTTAAAGAGGAATAATGAATACGTTCAAGATCCTGTTAAGTAGGAACTAGTGTGCAGTGAATGTATTGATTAATATTCTCAAGACGAATTCTTAATGTAGCCATGATGTGTGTATATTGTGCAGGCGAGCCATCATACCATAACTGTCAGACTGTTGGAGAAACTCTCAGTTCAGTGTATAATATCATCATACATCTCAAGCATAACATCTTAAAGTTGTCTTATGATACTCTTCTTACTAGGAGAATCACTGATACATTTCAGAATGTTAGAATAATGTGGGCTCTACGTGAGAGCCCACTCACTCTCAATAATGTGGACTCTACGTGAGAGACCACTCTCAATAATGTGGACTCCACGTGAGAGCCCACTCAATAATATGGACTCCACGTGAGAGACCACTCTCAATAATGTGGACTCCACGTGAGAGCCCACTCTCAATAATGTGGACTCCACGTGAGAGACCACTCAGTCTCTGCTAGTGAACTAAGTGTTAATGGGAGTGCACCTTGACCTGTCTGTATTGAATTTAATTTACTTCCACAAATATAATTTCGTCGTCATTGACTCAGTGAAGCATATTTGTTCTAGGTAGGAAAATTTCATTATTTATAAATTGATGGAACACTTGTTGGGTCACTTTAATCATGTTGTTGACATCTTTCTTGTGTGCAGCTCCAGTGAAGCATTTGGTCTGGTTAGGAAATACTTTTAAAGTCTTGGAGTTGTAAGTAAGTGGAGCTCATCAAACGACGTTGTGCAGACTAATGCTGTATGTACAGTTGTTGATAATGGTATAAAATACCGATAAGTTGAAGACTAAGATACATGTACAACAGTTGGGTGTCTTTATTGATGAAACGTTTCGCCTACACAGTAGGCTTCTTCAGTCAAATGCAAAGGCAGCAGTCGAAACGAAATAGAGATGATGTAATCAGCACCTTGGAGAAAAAGTATTTGAGGTGGTCAGTCCCTCAGTCTGCAGAAGTGTTCAGCTCCATGAAGCTGAACTCTTCTCCGCCTCTTAACTCTCTACCGATTGCTGTAGGACAGTAATCGTTTGATAGTTAAGAGATGGGAGCCAGTAGCTGTGAACCAGCCTCTCCAAGCACGGTTACTCCAGTATAAGACTGTTGATTTGATAAAGACTGTAGTATGTACACTGGAGTCCTTTGGTATTTTTTTTTTTTTTGGTCGATAATGAAAGTTCAACTTGACTCTTGTCATATACAGGATGCTAGTCATCTGATACTACTGGAAGTGGTCCAGTATTAAGGGTTACAGTTAGTGGAAAGTGGTCAGAGCAGATACACTCACAAAACATTAAGCAAACAGCCGCTACAGTAAGCAGAGATGGAGACATAATGTCATGGTCCAGCCATGGCTGCTGGGAACCTCTGCTTTGTGTGTGTGAGAGAGAGAGAGAGAGAGAGAGAGAGAGAGAGTGTGAGAGTGAGTGAGTGTATGAGTATGAGTATGAGTGAGAGTGAGTGTGTGTGTGTGTGTGTGTCCGTTTTGATTGAGCATCTCTACTTCATCAATGTTTTTAAGCAAAAGGAAGAAATTATCGCCAACTTGCTTGGAACATTTCATGACGAAGACGTAAATTGAAACGGAGGCCAGAGCACATTTCATTCCGTCCTGAACTTTACTTTTCGATAATGATCCGGAATGAATCGAAACGTTGTCTTGAGAATGATCCAGAATAGATGGAACATTGTTTAGTTACATTTCCAATTTTTGAGTTGTGAATTGTAGCATCAAAGATATTGTGACTTATTGTATGTAGTACAGTAAGTGGAAGTATTACTGGACGAGACATATGTATAATGTAGATGATGTATGTTGATGGTATACAGTTTGTGTTGGTGTTGGGGAAGGAGAGTGTACTTCTGACATACTGTGGCTGAGGTCGACACCACGTTGTGGTGGCTGGCCTCGCTCACTACCACCTCATTATTCTTGTCAGGTGTGTGTCTGTATGTGTTTGCTGAGTTGAGTCTTGGCTCCTGGCCCCACCTCTTTAGCTTTATGAACAGGTTTTCACTAGTTGCTAGCCTCTTCAGCCAATATATACTTGTTTTACTATGTTAAGGTTCTTAAGTGATTCCCAACGTCAGTTTCTTAACGCTTTCTGTAAACTTACCAGTGTTATATTTAGTTTAACCATAAATACTTAAAAGGGAAAGCGCGTCCCTTGAGGCACTACGTATCTTGTGTTGATTTACACCTACCACAAACTAGCTACACTTCTTGTACTAACTTAAAATGTCTTAAAATCTAATGCTTCTCCTTTTGCGGAGACATATTCTCAGCCACAGGAGTGCCAGACCATAAAATAGATACCTGTTTCCCCCTCCCCCCCCAGTTGAGTGTTACTTGATGTACTCTGTCGACCTTCCTGGTTATCTACTATATACGAGTACACTCAGATGGTTGGTAGAGAGCAACCATCCATGAAGGTACTACTGCACTTCCATGAGATAGTAAAGAGGATATCTCTTAAGTATTTTGCACTCTGTAAGGATTGCTGATCTTGTCTTCTTGTTTCATGAGCATGTAAGCTGGCAGGTTATTGTTACAGACTTACGCTCTGGCCTGCAATTTTACGACTTACTCGCCACGAGTTCAGTCCCCACCCGTAGTATAGTTAGGTTAATGTTACTTCTACCTATAGTAGCTTTACTCTTGTTTTGACTTTCCTCTATGTTGTGTAATTTTTTTTGTGCTTCCCTATTTCTTGTCTGTTGTGTCTGGTCATTGATTTAGCACCATGAACAGTGACCCAGCCCCATGAACAGTGACCCAGCCCCATGAACAGTGACCCAGCCCCATGAACAATGACCCAGTCCCATGAACAGGGGCCCAGCCCCATGAACAGTGACCCAGCCCCATGAACAATGACCCAGTCCCATGAACAGGGGCCCAGCCCCATGAACAGTGACCCAGCCCCAGGAACAGTGACCCAGCCCCATGAACAGGGGCCCAGCCCCATGAACAGTGACCCAGCCCCAGGAACAATGACCCAGCACCAGGAACAGTGACCCAGCCCCAGGAACAGTGACCCAGCCCCAGGAACAGTAATTCTGCACCAGGAACAGTGATCCAGCACCAGAAACAATGACCCAACCCCAGGAACAGTGACCCAGCACCAGGAACAGTGACCCAGCACCAGGAACAATGATCCAGCCCCAGGAACAGTGACCCAGCACCAGGAACAATAACCCAGCCCCAGGAACAGTGACCCAGCACCAGGAACAATAACCCAGCCCCAGGAACAGTGACCCAGCACCAGGAATAATAACCCAGCCCCAGGAACAGTGACCCAGCACCAGGAACAGTGACCCAGCACCAGGAACAATGACCCAGCCCCAGGAACAGTGACCCAGCCCCAGGAACAGTGACCCAGCACCAGGAACAGTGACCCAGCACCAGGAACAGTGACCCAGCACCAGGAACAATGATCCAGCCCCAGGAACAATGACCCAGCCCCAGGAACAGTGACCCAGCACCAGGAACAATGATCAAACCCCAGGAGCAATGACCCAGCCCCAAGAATAGTGACCCAGCCCCAGGAGCAGTGACCCACCCAAAGGAATAGTGATCACAATCAGTGACGAAAATAGAAGATATACGTTAAACAGACTCGTGTGTAGGACTGTGGGAGCTGTGTGGAGCAGACTGGCTTGTGTGGGAGCTGTGTGGAGCAGACTGGCTTGTGTGGGAGCTGTGTGGAGCAGACTGGCTTGTGTGGGAGTTGTGTGGAGCAGACTGACTTGTGTGGGAGCTGTGTGGAGCAGACTGGCTTGTGTGAGAGCTGTGTGGAGCAGACTGACTTGTGTGGGAGCTGTGTGGAGCAGACTGTATTGTGTGGGAGCTGTGTGGAGCAGACTGGCTTGTGTGGGAGCTGTGTGGAGCAGACTGGCTTGTGTGGGAGCTGTGTGGAGCAGACTGGCTTGTGTGGGAGCTGTGTGGAGCAGACTGGCTTGTGTGGGAGCTGTGTGGAGCAGACTGGCTTGTGTGGGAGCTGTGTGGAGCAGACTGACTTGTGTGGGAGCTGTGTGGAGCAGACTGACTTGTGTGGGAGCTGTGTGGAGCAGACTGGCTTGTGTGGGAGCTGTGTGGAGCAGACTGGCTTGTGTGGGAGCTGTGTGGAGCAGACTGGCTTGTGTGGGAGCTGTGTGGAGCAGACTGACTTGTGTGGGAGCTGTGTGGAGCAGACTGGCTTGTGTGGGAGCTGTGTGGAGCAGACTGACTTGTGTGGGAGCTGTGTGGAGCAGACTGGCTTGTGTGAGAGCTGTGTGGAGCAGACTGGCTTGTGTGGGAGCTGTGTGGAGCAGACTGGCTTGTGTGGGAGCTGTGTGGAGCAGACTGGCTTGTGTGGGAGCTGTGTGGAGCAGACTGACTTGTGTGAGAGCTGTGTGGAGCAGACTGGCTTGTGTGGGAGCTGTGTGGAGCAGACTGACTTGTGTGGGAGCTGTGTGGAGCAGACTGACTTGTGTGGGAGCTGTGTGGAGCAGACTGACTTGTGTGGGAGCTGTGTGGAGCAGACTGGCTTGTGTGAGAGCTGTGTGGAGCAGACTGGCTTGTGTGGGAGCTGTGTGGAGCAGACTGGCTTGTGTCAACACACAAGCAGCTGTAGTAAAGGTTCACTGTTGGATCTTGCTCGTGTAAACAAAATGTGAAATCTTTCTCTTTACCTCGTGTGGCCTTGACATGACCACAAAATTTGGGCTATATTTGTTTTTAAAATTGCGAAATTTTTCTTGATTTTAGGGCGAAATATGTTTTTTTTTTTTTAAATTATGCTTTTGAACCAGCATGGATCAGTAGTGTGGACCAGCGTTTGTCACTAATGTGGACCAGCGTGGGTCAGTGGCATGTACCACCGTGATTCATTGTGGATCAGCATGGGTCAGTGTGGACCAGCGTAGATCAGTAATGTGGACCAACATGGGTCATTATGGACCAGCATGGATCAATAATGTGGACCAACGTGGATCACTGTGGACCAATATGGGTCATATTGTACATGTGTATTCCCCAAATTGTGGTTGCAGGGGTTGAATCTCACTTCATCTGGCCTCGCCCGTCCGCTGGCTGCTACTGGGTACCCACACTCCTGGCTGCGTGAGCCCTATCATACCCAGTTTTAAAACAATGTATAGTTTCTGCCTTTACCACTTCCTGACCACTATAGGATTAAAGAAGTATTCTCTGCCATTTCTGTGACTCGTGTGTTTTTAATTTCCAGTTGCCCCGTCTTGTACCTGAGTCTCGCCCTGCAGACAAGTTTCCTCTGTCTACCCTATTATTTTATCTTAGTATGAAAAATGGGGCACTTGTGCAACATTTGGGAATCCTTATTTAGGAAACGTTTCGCCAGCCAGTGGCTTCTTCAGTCTAATATAGAGAAGAACAGTGGAAGATGAGGAGTAGTTTGAGGTAATCAGTCCCTCAGCATGGAGTCGATATGTTCAACTTGTCGGTTTTCTAAACCATTTACATTACATTTCTCTTAGTATTTTGTACGATGTAATCATGTCACCTCTGGTCCTTGTTCCCTTTAATGTCGTTAGTCTCTTCTGACATATACAATGTATAGGGTCGTGAATGTCTCCTTATTGAAGTTCCTGAGAGCTGCTCTTAAATTTGTCAGTCTTCCGTTTGCTTGATTTTTTTTTATTTATACGAGGCGCTAAAGCAGTGTGGGCCATATTTTGGCGTAACTGCAAATCCATTTGTATCTGAAGTAGTTGTACATGTCCGTGGACGTTGACCCAGGCTCGTGGGGGGGGGGGGGGTGCTGGGGCGGAGAGGGCAAGGCTGGAAGAGAGTAGCAGACCTTGGAGGAAGGGGTAGGAGAGGGGAGGGAGGGAGAGGAGACTTTAGAGAGGGAGGGGGTAGGAGTGTCTGAGGTGCACTTTCCACGGTACTTTCCCTCTACTCTCGCCACCTCACTCGACCCTGTTCCCTGGCTTTCATTTCCACTTTCCTTGGCAGTGTGGCGCCCACCACTGTGTCTGTGTGTATATACTCGACTGTATGTACTTATATGTGGTTGCAGGGTCGAGTCTTACCTCCTGGTCCCTCCTCTCAACTTGCCGCTTGCCAGATTCAGTCTTAACCTCTTGGGTCCTCTCCTACCTGTTCTCAAAACTACTATGTATGTAGTCTGCCATTACCACTTCGTCAAGGCCATTCCACTTCCCGTCTACCCGAAGACTGAAGAAATACTTCTCGACATCCCTGTGGCTTGTCTGTTTCTTTAATTTCCAACTGTGCCCTTGATTACCTGTTTCCCACCTCTCAAAAGAGTCTGTCCCTGACTATCCTATCAATTTCTCCGAGTATATTGTTATTGTTATGATGTCTCCTCTGGTTCTTATTATCCTCTAGTGTCGTTAGATTAAATTCCATTAGACTCCTCGTAGCTCATAAATTAATTCGTTGCATACGTCTGCACTTTCTCCAGTTTCTTAACACGTTTTCTCATGTTTGGGTTTCATACCATTGCTGCATACTCCAAAATAGGCATGATATGTGTTATATAAAGGGTCAGGAATGACTGTTGAGATTCCTGAAGGCCGCTCTTAGATTTGTGAGAGAGCATTGACTTCACAGGTGATATGCTAGGCACTGTATTTTCTTCTAGGTCTTTTCTCTTTGAGTGAGGTCTGTAACCTCTGTACCCCGTGTACGGTCTTCTAGCCCCTTCCCAATCTTCATAACCTTGCATTTGCTGGGTTGAATTCAAGCAACCACTTACCTGACCACTCCTGGAGTTTCTCCAAATCCGTTTGCAACTTTTCCTTTTGTTTATATTAATTTCAATCGCAATATACATTCTAACCATTCTTTTACCAGTTCCTTCATTTCACCAACATTTCTTCCACTTCCATCCATCTTAACATTATCCTCATCTGTTAATATTAACCTCATTATGTCTACATCGTCGGAGAATATAACATCCCACTCAGTCGCATCTGGTATGTCACTGACCTAAGCCACGAACACTACTGGTCCTAATACCGATCCTTGCGTAACCCCTCTTGGTACTCCTCCCTGTTCTGACATCTCTTCCTTGACAAACACTTTGCTTCCTAAGGTACTCTTTGATTCTTCGGAGTACGTTCGCTATTCCTACCTGTACCTCAAGTTTTTGCCCCGGTCTCTTGTTAGGTACAGCATTAAATGTCTTCTTGAATTCTTAAGAAAATACAATCCACCCATCCCTCTCCTGTCTCACTGCCGTCACCTTGTCATGAAATTCCAGCTTGTTGGTAAGACAAGATTTGCCGCGTTCGTACCCCTACGGATTATTGTTCACGAAATAATCGCTTCTCTCCAAGTGTTCTGCCACTCATGATTGTTTCGTCTGTTGACATGTACCGTGCGAAATAGGTCTGTTAAAGTTCAACTCTTCCTCCCTCTTTCTTTTTTATAAATATAGGGACTATATTCATTATCTTCCAGAGCGGTGTGTTGTATGTCATGTAGTGGTTGAGGTTGGAGAGCGTATCGTATGCGTGAGGAGTTGCTTCACGCGTCGTCCTCTCTTAACCAACTTTCCTGACCGTTGACATGTTTTATGATTGGAAAGTGAAGCTGAGGCCTGGCATTAGCACTACGGGTCGTGATTGAGTATGTTTTTAAGTGTGCTTGCTATCATAGTTGACTTGCAGCTTAATGAAACAACCTTCGCTTCGCAACCTGATGTGACCTCTGGTTCATTTCGTGTGCTGGGAAAGGCGTAGGTTATTTTCCTTACACCTGTTGCCTCTATTCGTCTAGCAGTATAATAGCTAAATGGGAGTTAGCAACCAGGGGATTGGTAGTAAGTCTGCGATAGGGCTGGATTTTCAAATAAGCTGAGGTAGGATGTCGGCTCGTGACTTGCGTATTGTAAGGTGTTAACACCAACGATGTTGATGGTGTGATGTAGGGAGAGTAACTGTGAGGTCAGTCTGGTGTGTGAAAGCAGGTGTGTAAGGTTAGTGTGGTGTGCGAAGTCAAATGTGTAAGGTTAGTGTTGTGTGTGTGGAGCAGATGTGTAACATTTAGCATGGTGTGTGAAGGCAGGTGAGGTCAATCTTGTAAGTGTGGATTTTTTTTAGTCACTGTATTTATTTTGTGTGTCTCTGTGTGTGTGTTTCATCAGCATTAAATGGCACTAAAGGCCAAGCATGTAAAAGCTGTGTTGAGTGCCACAAGGTTGAGGGTACCTTTTAAGTAATGGATGAAAGGATACAAGTGCGCATTATAGGAAACGTTTCGGACCTTGGACCTTGATCACTTCAAATGATACAAGAGCTGTGGAGAACACGGTATATATAGGAGAGAAAACAGATCACTGATGAAGGTGAGTTGGAAGTATCAGGTCATGTAATAGTCGTGTCCAGTGGCAGTAAGGAATCAGCGTGAAGTTGTATCAATGTGCAAGGGTAGTTGAGATGGTGTACCTTCCAAATACTTGGTCTATGGTGTTAATACTAGCAATTAATGATGCTTCAGTACAGTGGCACCTATTAGTGTTGGACACTGTAGGTCAACTCTGCTTTGCTCTAGTTCGTGAGATGTTTCCCTCTAGATTTGTGCAAGACAAACATTTGTATTATCCTCTCCGTTATATGACTTTTCTGTCCTCGAACCCATGGAGAAAGATTCCTTCCTGTTTCTCTTACGCAGATCTTGTTGCATCCTCCACATGGCATTGTGTGCAGCGCACGCAGCTTCACCGTTTGGTTTAGCAAATGGGTCTTTCGTCCTGGTGAGGTCTCTAATGGTAGACGTGGCCATGGTAGCTAAGTGGCTGTTGCTTCTTGAAAGGGTCTGTCTAGTGTTTTTGGCTGCTCAACCAGGTAGAACTAGGAATCTGGGTTTCTCGGTGGTGGCATTGTTGGCAGAGTTGACGATTTTCATACATAGCATTTACAGTCATGTATAAAATGGGGAGTAAAGGCGTGAGGGATGTACTGGAGTTCATCTAAGAATTCAGCACTGGAGATACGGATAGCTCTAAGAAAAAACTCATTGACCATGCCGTGCTTGATGCAGTCCAAATTGTCGTTATCGTTATATCATCGTTTACTTTCAATTAAGTAGTGGCTGAGGAGTTTGTTGAGCCTGGTATGATTCTGTAGAAGAGTGAAGTCTTTTAAATATAGTAGTCCTGGGATATAAAGGCCAGCTTTTAGATCACCCTAGTCTTGACATATACTATATAAGGAATAATAAACATTTGCATGGAGAAAACAAAGGAGTTTAAAATCTTTTTGAAATATGAAACAGAACGGACGGAAGAGGGCACTTCAAAATTTTCTTCTAATATAAATGAAACTTTAAACATTTGCAAGGAATGCAAGGGAGAACGAAAGCTTTAAAATCTTGGAACATAAAGCTAATCTTCAACAAGCTAATCTTCAACATTTGCAAGGAATGTCCAAAAAAAAAAAATACGTTGAAATCTTCTTGAGACATAACAATAATTTTAAACTTTAGCATGAGACTGAAGAGAGAGCTTCCAGATAATCACCTGAATTAAGACAGAACTTTTAAATAATTTTTTTTACGGCATGAGATGTTAATTGTTGGTGCAGGAAAGATGTTAACATGTTTCTTGGTTAGAGTCAGCCTGGAAGATTTCCTGGCAGCTGCGTTAATCAGTCACCATCATTCATCACCAAAATTGGATTTACATAAGTTAATATTTCCTCTCATTGTGATTCTTATTAGCACTTAATGTTGATTGATCAGTGTTAGAGGGTTGAGTTATGGTGCCAAGTTACTGTTGTTGATGCCACTGCTGTTGTTGATGTTGATGTTTCTGCTGCTTCTGGTGCTATTAATGTTTGTTGTTATTGCTATTGATGGTGCTGTTGTTGTTTCTGCTGCAGTAATTATTGCTGCTACTGTAGCTGTAGTTATTGTTGCAGCTGCTACTGGCATCAGAGGTGGTAGTGGTGGTGGTGTTACTTCTCTTAATCTTCAGTTTCGCAGAGGTAAACCACAGCTTTGTAATTATCTTATTATCTTAATCGTCTTTCTCATCTCCACTGCCATTGCTGTTCATATTTTCCTTCTTTATCCTTCTTCATCCACACAAGGAAAGTCTTCCATGATGAAGTCCTAGTTGGGTCTGTCTCTTGATGTGTTTATGGAGGGAGGACGAGGAGTGTGTTTACGTTGTCTCCATGTAAGGTGTTGAGTGAGCCTGCTGCTGGTGATGTTATTGGTGATGACTGGTAGTCATGTTACTGGTGGTGGCTGTGATTGTAGTGATGTTACTGGTGATGACTGTAGTGGCAGTGATGGTGATGCTTCTGGTACTAGGAGTAGTGTCACTGGTAGTAGGGGTAGTGGTGGTGGTGTCCTTCAGTAGGCACGCTCTGCTGCACTTAGAACATCCTTCGTCACCCCCATCAACTAATTCTGGACCCGACTTCTCTTCCCCCTCTCCACACCTCTCCTCACCTCCATCGCCCATAAGACACGGATTTTTGGTCGCGCGCGCGCGTGTGTGGGTGGGTGGGTTTTGGGTGCGCACCTAGTGAGAGTTTTCAAAACTAATATGTTAAAGTTGTCGGGGATTGTGGTCGTCACTGCCCGGTGTCAAAAAGGCCTCATAAATTTTGGAAAAACATTAATGCAGACTGTTAAGAAACACACAAGAGAGTTTAGCGAATGTAAGTGGAAAATTGTTTGTCATATTACATGTTCACGAGACAGAAAACTAAGGCATCAACAATCCTGACAGAATGCAAAACATTTACCAGTGTGGCTGGGTGACACTAGCATTGACACAAAAAACGGGGGCTGTTATGTGGATGTATTGTAAGGACAAAGACGAAGCCCAGTTTTTATCACACGTCTTGCTACCGCCTAGGTCGGTATGTAACTGAGGGAAGTCTAACGTACACGGTTCAGAGGGGACGATTACTTGACACTCAACTGGTGTACAGAGGGATGGTATATATAAAGTCACTGACACCAGGATTCTGCTTCACACTTGTATGACAAAGACGGTAGTACTTCCCTGTAAGTTCTTTGTATCCCAGCATCTTCAATTACAGTGCTAGACAGTGTATTGTTTGTGTGTGTTTATGTTGCTACAGTGATATATAGGTATTGTGAAGTGATATATGATTGTTTAGTCATGTGTATGTTACTGGAGTGATGAGTGCTGAGAGAGAGGGGGGGTTGCAGACAAAGAAGACAGACAGACACGAGAGAGAGAGAGAGAGAGAGAGAGAGAGAGAGAGAGAGAGAGAGAGAGAGAGAGAGAGAGAGAGAGAGAGAGAGAGAGAGAGAGAGAGAAGCAGAGAGGCAGTTAGACACAGTCAGCCAGACAAAGACAGCCAGACACAGAGAGACGTAGAGAAGCATGGAGCAGCCAGGCCCCCTCCCTTCCCCCACCTTAGACATGCTCACCTATCCAGTGGTGAAATCTAAATTTTCTCCACACTTGCCAGAGTATGAGTCACTGGAGCTCCCTCCATCTTACCACCACTGTTACTGCTTCCACCACCACTACTGGCATCACCTTCACCACCACCCACAAACATCACCCTCACCACCATCACTATCAAGGTCACTACTGCCACCACTACTACCGCGAAAATTACTATCACCATTATTACCATCACCACTACTATTGTTACCACCACGGGTGGGTAAACTGCCACCCGTGAGTGCTAACACCGTCAACACTAGTAGGTTGTGTTGCTACACAGTAAACATAGAGTAACGAGCAGAGAGAGGAGGAGAGGATCATTAAAGGAGACACACCTAGCAGCAGCCATCAACACAGACCTTCAACAATCATCAGTACACACCTTCATCAACAAACATCAACACAGACGTGCCTCTTTGCCCACTGGAGCACACAAACAAGATAAGCGGAGCATGTGTGGATGCTGTAAATAAATAAGGATGACTTTTTTGAGTAATAGATAAAGACACGTTCAAGACCATCTTGGCATCATACTAAGATTACTTGGTGAATGTGTAACACCAGTTTGGATTCCACGTTGAAGACTCACTTAACTTCATGCCAGAGACCAGGTGGTAAATACTCAAGACCAGTTTGTAACTCTTTCACCTAGACAAACACAGGACTCGAGAAAGTTCATAGAGTATGCACACCAGTTGTCTCACTTGTGGGGAAAGAGCTGAGGGAAGACTCAGAGTTGGGTTCCGTGTCTCAGAAAGAAGGAAGAACAAGAGGAATATTAGGAATGCGTGAGTGGGAAGGAGGGAGGGGAGGGGTAGATATCCAGAATGATGTCTCGTGCGGTAAGATGTGCTAGCCAGGTCTGATTATATCATTGTCTACCTGTTAATGATTCCCTGTGTTATAAAACACACACACACACACACGAATGTAAAGTTGTGTGTGTAATAATTGTATGTACATTCCTCCAAGACTGCTATTTTTTTTTATCAGGCTTCCATTTTGTGCTCATATAACAAGACTGGTGTGGTGAATGGTTGCCATATAATGACTGTGTCGTGAAGGGTTGCTATATGATGGCTGTGTCGTGAAGGGTTGCCATATAATGACTGTATTGTGAAGGGTTGCTATATGATGACTGTGTCGTGAATGTTTGCCATATAATGACTGTATTGTGAAGGGTTGCTATATGATGACTGTGTCGTGAAGGGTTGCTATATGATGACTGTGTCGTGAAGGGTTGCTATATGATGGCTGTGTCGTGAAGGGTTGCTATATGATGACTGTCGTGAAAGGTTGCTATATGATGGCTGTGT
>NC_091347.1:20277902-20372902 GCF_038502225.1 Cherax quadricarinatus | reverse complement strand
TTCTCTCGCCTCTCTCTCTCTCTCTCTCTCTCTCTCTCTCTCTCTCTCTCTCTCTCTCTCTCTCTCTCTCTCTCTCTCTCTCTCTCTCTCTCTCTCTCTCATTAAACCGAGCATAGGTTACTGGCCGTCTTCTTGTCATCAGTGCCGAGGTTGGGAGACCACTCTCCCTCCCTGCCTTGCATTGGCCACTCTGTCTTACTCATGGGTATCTCATGGAGAGGCACCCTGTTCCTCTCTGTGAGCAGTGTCAAGTTCCAGTATCAATTAGCCACATTCTGTTAGACTGCCCTCTCTATCAACGAGCACGCAGAATTTACCTCCAACGTCGTCTTCGTTCTACTACTCTCTCTTTACCTTCCCTTCTTGCTGATGGACCCTCCTTTAATCCTGACTCTCTCATTGACTTCTTGACAACGACTGATTTACTCCACAAACTCTGATGATACTTTTCGCACTCCCCTCAGCCCTTTCTAGTTCAGTCTCTTGCTGCCCTTTGCCCTTTCACCATCCACTACCCCGCTGTTATCCGTAACCTATTACTCATCCATCTCCCTTTTGCCACCTGATGCCCTCGCTTCCTTCCTGCCCTGCAGCGCTGTATAGTTCTTGTGGCTTAGCGCTTCTTTTTGATTATAATTAATAATTAATCTCTCTCTCTCTCTCTCTCTCTCTCTCTGTTTTTCAACTGAGGTCATTTGTTGCAATGAAGAAAAGATGCACATTGCAGAAGCTTTTATTAGGACAACATTTGGTTGTCTTGAGTTTTAACAACACTTCGTTGTTTTTTTTTTATTAAGAACATTTCTTTGTGTTAAGTTGTTAACTTTGGGATGACTTGGGCATAAGACGTGTAAATTACCGACAAATTGCAGATCAAGACGGGAAGCGAATGGACTCTGTATTAAAATATGATTTAACTTGGAGATCAAACTTTGTCAAGTCTAGAGAGAGTACATGAAAAATGTGGGAGTATCTAGTGGCAGAGTTTCATGGGAGAGGTGTGGTGCGGCTGACCTGACTTCGTGAATAACTGGAAAGGTCAGGTTGTGCAGTTCGTTGAGCATGAGGGATCCGCTCAGCTCGAAATTCCTTTGACTCACGAAATCGTAATACCACGATTGCAAATAAACCACGCAACGGATAGGGGTTTTGAACCCATGGTCAGTAAATCCTTTATTTCTGAATCTGTATTATAGAATAAAGTTGATACTAATAGCCTTTGGTCTGACTAGGTCTTTCTACTGACTTTGCAAGACACAGACCACAGTTTATATTTAATTTTAAAATGAACAATGTCATTGATGACATTGTGATTGCAGGTGTTTTCCTACCTTGTAGTCATCATATTGGTTCCTTGTTTGTGTAGGTATCAAGAGGTTGGCTAGGAGTGTGGAACACAGAAACCCTGCCTGGAACTGTGATGGTATATATGGTGTAGGAAGAAGCTAAGTTCTCCACTTCCAGTCACCCTCTAACTGCAGTTATAGTAGTGTCGAGAGTACATGGTTGAACATTAATCTCTCATGATTATTGGCAGAAGTAACTGAATCTTTAATGTGTTATGTTCCTGTCCTTAATATACTGTGTGGAGGTATCACTAGTTAACACAACGAGGTACTTGTTGCACACTTTATAAGGAAGATCACAGCAGTGGTGATAGGCCAGGGTAGATCTAGGAAATTCCATCTCTCCCAGCCTCTTAGCAACAGAGAGATCGGAGCATCGGAGAGATAGAGCTTCAAGATCTTGGTACGTATCTACTGCTAGTTGAACAATTCATTTGGGGTCCTTTCGTGCTACCACTAAGGTGCTACCACTAAGATAATAGTCACCTATCTTCTTCATTACCTTACCTGTGAGCGTTTTCCAGGGCTCTTCTAACTTCCTTCCCCGTCCGTAGTTCTCCTGTCATTGTAGGTACATCACATACTGCCATTTTATTAATATTTTATCTTTATCCCTGGGTTCAATATATATATATATATATATATATATATATATATATATATATATATATATATATATATATATATATATATATATATATATATATATATGAGAGAGATACATTGTTGATATAAAGATGGCCGAATAAGTAAAACTTTTGATTTTTGGCTAAATTAGCTCACTCTTCTTGCCGAATAAGGCAAGCGAAAATTTGTGTATGCAATAATTTCGCAAAAATCATTCTGAACCTAACGAAAAAAGAATTTAATTGTGTTTATTAAATTATTGTAAACTTATCTAAAATATATTTAGTTGGGTTAGGCTAAATTAAATTGAGCTTGTTATAATAAGGTTAGGTAAGTTTTCTAAGGTACTTTTGGTACAAAATTATTAATTTTTACATAAACATAAATGAAAAAATATATATTTAAACGTATAAGAGAAAATTTTAGAAAGGACTTAATTTTAAACGAGTTCTTGCTAATTGACCAGTTTTGCCTATTCGGCACGACATATATATATAAATATATATCAAATTTGTGGCCAATGGATAGAGTGATGTGTAATGTGTCCTGGGCATGGGAACGCAGGATCGAGTCCTGGCCAGCCGCAGTTCTGTTAATGTGTGTGTGTGTGTGTGTGTGTGTGTGTGTGTGTGTGTGTGTGTGTGTGTGTGTGTGTGTGTGTGTGTGTGTGTGTGTGTGTGTGTGTGTACGTGTGTGTACACTAACCTAATTGTACTCGCCTCACTTATTCTGTATGTGAGATTGAGTGTGTCGAATTATAGCTCCTGGCCCCCAGCTTTTAATTCACTGGCATTACTTCTTCTTCTTGCTCTTGTCTTACCTCATCAAGAAACTGTGTAATACCATACTGGTACTTCAGATACAATCCTTTTTATTCAGTTTTTTTTTTTGTGTGTGTGTATAATTATGTGCACAAGTAGTGTCCGGCTTCCCCGTTGTCAAGATAGTTAAAGTGTGGAAGCACAAGGTGTGTTTCCCTGTGTGAGTAAGAGCGGCTGGGAGGGAGGGAGGGAGGGAGGGAGGGAGGCGGGTAGGTAGGTAGGTAGGTCAGAAGTGTGTTGACCTAGTAACCCTCAGGACCACAACCGGTACATAACTGTCCCGGCCAGGGAGACATTGTAGTCAACCTCACCCTCCCCCATCCACCTCCGCTAACTCCTTACCATCCCCCCTCCCCCTCCACACCACCCTCTCACCTTCACCTACCTAACCCCCCCCCCCTTTCTCACACTCAGACCTCTCCAACACAATTGTCCTCAAAGATTTGTTAAGTTATTCCATGAATTAAGGAAAGATCTTAGACTTCACCTTACGAAAACAAAGCAAATGCAATAGTATTTATAGACAAGGTAGATTATAGGGGAAAAATGAACATGATGTTAGGAAACAGGGAAACTCATGCGCCTCTTAATCTGGTCATTGTCTTATTCTTGATGTTTATTATTTATATATTATGAAAACTGGCTGCAAATGTGCCTTAATTTAGCATCGTAAAATTGCTGAGGAAGTGATGGCATTGGAGAGAATATCCAAAGTGGACGAGCATATTATTGCCCGTCTTGTGGTATGTGTCCACACACTAAGCCCTGGTAGGATACTTAGAAAACATTGGCCCTGTATGAAACAGCACAATTCACGACCATCTTTGGCGTTGAAGACTCTGCTGAAATGACTGGTCCAAGCCTGTTGAATCTTTGCAAGAGTTGATTTATTTTGAGAGCTCCTCATCCTTATTCAGAAGATGGAAATTAAATGAGATAGTCCAAGAGTGGTGCTTACTTAAGGTAAGAGCTAATCTGTGGCTTGTACAGTTTTCAACCTCTGCTGTAGAACGAATATGAGAGATGCATCTTAGTACAGTAAATTTGACTGCTGCTAAATTTCCTGCCATCTTTCTGACAACTGCGGCAGTAACATCATGCTGTGTGGAGACCATCAACTGCTGGGGTTTCTCACACGTAAATGTAGTGTACTGTTGTTTTACCCTGACTGATATGACTGCAAGTTGGTTACTGGTGCGTCTGAGAGCGCTGGGTATTTCAGTTGTGTTTATGTACGTTTGGTATTTGGGGATGGTGAGGGGGAAAGGTGTTATCAGGAATTAGAAGTGTGTGCTGACACGGGTCTTCTTCAGTTGATAAACCAGGTGATGAAACACTGTGGTAGCAGTGCTGGGTATCAGTGATGAAACACTGTGGTAGCAGTGCTGGGTATCAGTGATGAAACACTGTGGTACCAGTGCTGTGTATCAGTGATGAAACACTGTGGTACCAGTGCTGGGTATCAGTGATGAAACACTGTGGTACCAGTGCTGGGTATCAGTGATGAAACACTGTGGTACCAGTGCTGGGTATCAGTGATGAAACACTGTGGTACCAGTGCTGGGTATCAGTGATGAAACAATCACTGTGGTACCAGTGCTGGGTATCAGTGATGAAACACTGTGGTACCAGTGCTGGGTATCAGTGATGAAACACTGTGGTACCAGTGCTGGGTATCAATGATGAAACAATCACTGTGGTACCAGTGCTGGGTATCAGTGATGAAACAATCACTGTGGTACCAGTGCTGGGTATCAGTGATGAAACACTGTGGTACCAGTGCTGGGTATCAGTGATGAAACACTGTGGTACCAGTGCTGGGTATCAGTGATGAAACAATCACTGTGGTACCAGTGCTGGGTATCAGTGATGAAACAATCACTGTGGTACCAGTGCTGGGTATCAGTGATGAAACACTGTGGTACCAGTGCTGGGTATCAGTGATGAAACACTGTGGTACCAGTGCTGGGTATCAGTGATGAAACAATCACTGTGGTACCAGTGCTGGGTATCAGTGATGAAACACTGTGGTACCAGTGCTGGGTATCAGTGATGAAACACTGTGGTACCAGTGCTGGGTATCAGTGATGAAACGCTGTGGTACCAGTGCTGGGTATCAGTGATGAAACAATCACTGTGGTACCAGTGCTGGGTATCAGTGATGAAACACTGTGGTACCAGTCCTGGGTATCAGTGATGAAACACTGTGGTACCAGTGCTGGGTATCAGTGATGAAACACTGTGGTACCAGTGCTGGGTATCAGTGATGAAACACTGTGGTACCAGTCCTGGGTATCAGTGATGAAACACTGTGGTACCAGTGCTGGGTATCAGTGATGAAACACTGTGGTACCAGTGCTGGGTATCAGTGATGAAACACTGTGGTACCAGTCCTGGGTATCAGTGATGAAACACTGTGGTACCAGTGCTGGGTATCAGTGATGAAACACTGTGGTACCAGTGCTGGGTATCAGTGATGAAACACTGTGGTACCAGTGCTGGGTATCAGTGATGAAACACTGTGGTACCAGTTCTGGGTATCAGTGATGAAACAATCACTGTGGTACCAGTGCTGGGTATCAGTGATGAAACAATCACTGTGGTACCAGTGCTGGGTATCAGTGATGAAACACTGTGGTACCAGTGCTGGGTATCAGTGATGAAACAATCACTGTGGTACCAGTGCTGGGTATCAGTGATGAAACAATCACTGTGGTACCAGTGCTGGGTATCAGTGATGAAACAATCACTGGTACCAGTGCTGGGTATCAGTGATGAAACAATCACTGTGGTACCAGTGCTGGGTATCAGTGATGAAACAATCACTGTGGTACCAGTGCTGGGTATCAGTGATGAAACACTGTGGTACCAGTGCTGGGTATCAGTGATGAAACAATCACTGTGGTACCAGTGCTGGGTATCAGTGATGAAACACTGTGGTACCAGTGCTGGGTATCAGTGATGAAACAATCACTGTGGTACCAGTGCTGGGTATCAGTGATGAAACAATCACTGGTACCAGTGCTGGGTATCAGTGATGAAACAATCACTGTGGTACCAGTGCTGGGTATCAGTGATGAAACAATCACTGTGGTACCAGTGCTGGGTATCAGTGATGAAACACTGTGGTACCAGTGCTGGGTATCAGTGATGAAACAATCACTGTGGTACCAGTGCTGGGTATCAGTGATGAAACACTGTGGTACCAGTGCTGGGTATCAGTGATGAAACACTGTGGTACCAGTGCTGGGTATCAGTGATGAAACACTGTGGTACCAGTTCTGGGTATCAGTGATGAAACACTGTGGTACCAGTGCTGGGTATCAGTGATGAAACACTGTGGTACCAGTGCTGGGTATCAGTGATGAAACACTGTGGTACCAGTGCTGGGTATCAGTGATGAAACGCTGTGGTACCAGTTCTGGGTATCAGTGATGAAACACTGTGGTACCAGTGCTGGGTATCAGTGATGAAACACTGTGGTACCAGTGCTGGGTATCAGTGATGAAACACTGTGGTACCAGTGCTGGGTATCAGTGATGAAACACTGTGGTACCAGTGCTGGGTATCAGTGATGAAACACTGTGGTACCAGTGCTGGGTATCAGTGATGAAACACTGTGGTACCAGTGCTGGGTATCAGTGATGAAACAATCACTGTGGTACCAGTGCTGGGTATCAGTGATGAAACACTGTGGTACCAGTGCTGGGTATCAGTGATGAAACACTGTGGTACCAGTGCTGGGTATCAGTGATGAAACAATCACTGGTACCAGTGCTGGGTATCAGTGATGAAACAATCACTGGTACCAGTGCTGGGTATCAGTGATGAAACAATCACTGTGGTACCAGTGCTGGGTATCAGTGATGAAATAATCACTGTGGTACCAGTGCTGGGTATCAGTGATGAAACACTGTGGTACCAGTGCTGGGTATCAGTGATGAAACAATCACTGTGGTACCAGTGCTGGGTATCAGTGATGAAACAATCACTGGTACCAGTGCTGGGTATCAGTGATGAAACAATCACTGTGGTACCAGTGCTGGGTATCAGTGATGAAACACTGTGGTACCAGTGCTGGGTATCAGTGATGAAACAATCACTGTGGTACCAGTGCTGGGTATCAGTGATGAAACACTGTGGTACCAGTGCTGGGTATCAGTGATGAAACACTGTGGTACCAGTGCTGGGTATCAGTGATGAAACACTGTGGTACCAGTTCTGGGTATCAGTGATGAAACACTGTGGTACCAGTGCTGGGTATCAGTGATGAAACACTGTGGTACCAGTGCTGGGTATCAGTGATGAAACACTGTGGTACCAGTGCTGGGTATCAGTGATGAAACGCTGTGGTACCAGTTCTGGGTATCAGTGATGAAACACTGTGGTACCAGTGCTGGGTATCAGTGATGAAACACTGTGGTACCAGTGCTGGGTATCAGTGATGAAACAATCACTGTGGTACCAGTGCTGGGTATCAGTGATGAAACACTGTGGTACCAGTGCTGGGTATCAGTGATGAAACAATCACTGGTACCAGTGCTGGGTATCAGTGATGAAACAATCACTGTGGTACCAGTGCTGGGTATCAGTGATGAAACAATCACTGTGGTACCAGTGCTGGGTATCAGTGATGAAACACTGTGGTACCAGTGCTGGGTATCAGTGATGAAACAATCACTGTGGTACCAGTGCTGGGTATCAGTGATGAAACAATCACTGGTACCAGTGCTGGGTATCAGTGATGAAACAATCACTGTGGTACCAGTGCTGGGTATCAGTGATGAAACACTGTGGTACCAGTGCTGGGTATCAGTGATGAAACAATCACTGGTACCAGTGCTGGGTATCAGTGATGAAACAATCACTGGTACCAGTGCTGGGTATCAGTGATGAAACAATCACTGTGGTATCAGTGTTAGTCAGGGCAACAAGGTGACAGGTTAGATAGGGCAACAAGGTGACAGGTTAGGCAGGGCAACAAGGTGACAGGTTAGTCAGGGCAACAAGGTGACAGGTTAGTCAGGGCAACAAGGTGACAGGTTAGATAGGGCAACAAGGTGACAGGTTAGATAGGGCAACAAGGTGACAGGTTAGGCAGGGCAACAAGGTGACAGGTTAGTTTGGGCAACAAGGTGACAGGTTAGTCAGGGCAACAAGGTGACAGGTTAGTCAGGGCAACAAGGTAACAGGTTAGATAGGGCAACAAGGTGACAGGTTAGGCAGGGCAACAAGGTGACAGGTTAGATAGGGCAACAAGGTGACAGGTTAGGCATGGCAACAAGGTGACAGGTCTGTCAGGGCAACAAGGTGACAGGTTAGATAGGGCAACAAGGTGACAGGTTAGATAGGGCAACAAGGTGACAGGTTAGATAGGGCAACAAGGTGACAGGTTAGTCAGGGCAACAAGGTGACAGGTTAGTCAGGGCAACAAGGTGACAGGTTAGATAGGGCAACAAGGTGACAGGTTAGATAGGGCAACAAGGTGACAGGTTAGATAGGGCAACAAGGTGACAGGTTAGATAGGGCAACAAGGTGACAGGTTAGATAGGGCAACAAGGTGACAGGTTAGTCAGGGCAACAAGGTGTCAGATTAGATTAGACAGGGCAACAAGTTGACAGGTTAGTCAGGGCAACAAGGTGACAGGTTAGATAGGGCAACAAGGTGACAGGTTAGATAGGGCAACAGGGTGACAGGTTAGATAGGGCAACAAGGTGACAGGTTAGTCAGGGCAACAAGGTGACAGGTTAGATAGCGTAACAAGGTGACAGGTTAGATAGGGCAACAAGGTGACAGGTTAGATAGGGCAACAAGGTGACAGGTTAGACAGGGCAACAAGGTGACAGGTTAGGCAGGGCGACAAGGTGACAGGTTAGACAGGGCAACAAGGTGACAGGTTAGGCAGGGCAACAAGGTGACAGGTTAGGCAGGGCAACAAGGTGACAGGTTAGACAGGGCAACAAGGTGACAGGTTAGGCAGGGCAACAAGGTGACAGGTTAGACAGGGCAACAAGGTGACAGGTTAGAAAGGGCAACAAGGTGACAGGTTAGACAGGGCAACAAGGTGACAGGTTAGACAGGGCAACAAGGTAACAGGTTAGAAAGGGCAACAAGGTGACAGGTTACAGGGCAATAAGGTGACAGGTTAGACAGGGCAACAAGGTGACAGGTTAGACAGGGCAACAAGGTGACAGGTTAGACAGGGCAACAAGGTGACAGGTTAGAAAGGGCAACAAGGTGACAGGTTAGTCAGGGCAACAAGGTGACAGGTTAGAAAGGGCAACAAGGTGACAGGTTAGACAGGGCAACAAGGTGACAGGTTAGACAAGGCAACAAGGTGACAGGTTAGACAGGGCAACAAGGTGACAGGTTAGAAAGGGCAACAAGGTGACAGGTTAGAAAGGGCAACAAGGTGACAGGTTAGAAAGGGCAACAAGGTGACAGGTTAGACAGGGCAACAAGGTGACAGGTTAGACAGGGCAGCAAGGTGACAGGTTAGACAGGGCAGCAAGGTGACAGGTTAGACAGGGCAACAAGGTGACAGGTTAGAAAGGGCAACAAGGTGACAGGTTAGACAGGGCAACAAGGTGACAGGTTAGACAGGGCAACAAGGTGACAGGTTAGAAAGGGCAACAAGGTGACAGGTTAGAAAGGGCAACAAGGTGACAGGTTAGACAGGGCAACAACGTGACAGGTTAGACAGGGCAACAAGGTGACAGGTTAGAAAGGGCAACATGGTGACAGGTTAGAAAGGGCAGCTCTTCCTCACATCCCCCAGTAATGACGATTCCTGCTTTACCAGGCGGGTCCACCAGCTAAGACGGGAGGGAGTGGGAAGTGTAGGAGGAGGGGAAGTGAGTGGGAGGAGGAGGAGGAAGAAGTGGGGGTAGGAAGTGAAGGAGGAATGGGAAGGAGAGGAGAGAAGACGACTCATAAGAATTTCCTGGCCCACTGACCCAGGTCTAGCAGGGCTGTCTCCTCCATCCTCCAGCAGCACCAGCTCGCACACCTCCCAGCACGCCCTCCACACCTCCCAACCCACCCTCCACACCTCCCAACCCACTCTTCACACCTCCCAACCCACTCTTCACACCTCCCAACCCACCCTCCACACCTCCCAGCACGCCCTCCACACCTCCCAGCACGCCCTTTCATACACGTAGTTGGTCACCTTCACCGACACGTGCTAGGACACCTGCACTCACACTTACGCACGCCTTCACCAACATATACGTATGCCTTTTTCACGTATGCCTTCAGTAACACGTGCGCACGCCTTGGTCGTGCACGCCCACACACACACACACACACACACACACACACACACACACACACACACACACACACACACACACACACACACACACACACACACACACACACACACATACACACATTTTTAGGTTATATCTTGAACAAACATGGAGACTTGATCCATGAATGATAGCATCGTCATCTTAAGTTCAAAATTGCTGGTTAGTTGTGTGTGTGTGTGTGTGTGTGTGTGTGTGTGTGTGTGTGTGTGTGTGTGTGTGTGTGTGTGTGTGTGTGTGTGTGTGTGTGTGTCGAGCGATGTGGAACTATAGAACGGCAGAGTGGAGGCGTTTGCGGTTATGGGGGTGGATAACCACTGAGTGAGGACTTTGGTGCGGGCGTGGTACTAAGTGGGGGCTTGCGTGTGGATAACGGTGGTGTGGGTGTGGATAACGGTGGTGTGGGTGTGGATAACGGTGGTGTGGGTGTGGATAACGGTGGTGTGGGCGTGGATAACGGTGGTGTGGGTATGGATAACGGTGGTGTGGGTGTGGATGACGGTGGTGTGGGTGTGGATAACGGTGGTGTGGGCGTGGATAACGGTGGTGTGGGCGTGGATAACGGTGGTGTGGGTGGACTGGGATCTACAAGTTCCGCACGCGGTGTTGTGGTGTCTCCACCCCACTGCTGCCCTACTTACCTCTTGTGTCTCTTCTCTTGTGGTGGTGATGTACTGCCGAGGGTGTAGTACTGCTAATGTACTGCTGCTGGTGCTGATGTACTGGTGGTGGTGGTGGTGGTAATACAGTACTACTGAGCAATGGAAAATTCTATAATGTTCAATGAGAACAAATTTAAAGTAGAGACATGTAAAGAATGAAGAGTACAAACTGTTACTGGGTAAAAAATAAAGTACCATACCATCTCAGAACGTAAGGAACATGTGAAAGACCTTAGAATAATAATGTCAAGATAACCTCTCATTTAGAGAGCAGTAATGTAAAGGCCAGACAAATAAATAGGGGATAATAAAACATTTGTAAACCAAAGAAATAATATCAGTTGTGACACTGTTGAGTTCACTTGTTCTCTTTCCTATACAATGTTATTTGTTGTTAACAACTGCATTTAGGTAAGACAGACACAGGTGGTGGTAAACAGGATAATTTATTTTAGATATATTTCACCAGACAGTGACTTTGTCAGTCCAGTGATTGATAAAGTCAGTGTTTAGCAAAACATTTCCTTAATAAAACATCACTGCATGTGTTAATAACTGTCCTCAGCCTCCTTCAAGGTACCACACATAATAGTGCTACAAAAAAGTACTCTCTTTACTGCTCACATAAAGTCAACAGAACATCTCAACTACTGAGAATGTCTCACATTACTTGAAATATCCTCTCTGCAACAAAGAATATATATATATATATATATATATATATATATATATATATATATATATATATATATATATATATATATATATATATATATATATATATATATATATATATATATATATAATGTCGTGCCGAATAGGCAGAACTTGCGATCTTGGCTTAAATAGCAACGATCATCTTGCCATATAGGATAAGTGAAAATTTGTGTATGCAATAATTTCGCCAAAATCATTCTGAACCTAACGAAAAAAATATATTTCACTGTGTTTGTTTAGTATTAAAATATTGTAGACAAATCTAAAATATATTTAGTTGGGTTAGGCTAAAATAAATTGTTCTTGTTATAATAAGGTTAGGTAAGTTTTCTAAGATTCTTTCGATGCAAAATTATAAATTTTTACATTAACATTAATGAAAAAATATATCTTTAAACGTATAAGAGAAAATTTTAGAAAGGACTTAATTTTAAATGAGTTCTTGCTAATTGACCAGTTTTACATATTCGGCACGACATTATATATATATATATATTTTTTTTTTTCTTCTTCTCTTTTTTTAGTAAATGTGTACAGGAGAAGGGGTTACTAGCCCATTGCTCCCGGCATTTTAGTCGCCTCATACGACACGCATGGTTTACGAAGGAAAGATTCTTTTCCACTTCCCCATGGACAATAGAAGAAATAAAGAAGAACAAGAGCTATGTAGAAAAAGGAGAAAAACCTAGATGTATGTATATATATATATGCATGTGCGTGTCTGTGAAGTGTGACCAAAGTGTAAGTAGGAGTAGCAAGATATCCCTGTTATCTAGCGTGTTTATGAGACAGGAAAAGAAACCAGCAATCCTACCATCATGCAAAACAGTTACAGGTTTCTGTTTCACAGTCATCTGGCAGGACGGTAGTACTTCCCTGGGTGGTTGCTGTCTACCAACCTACTACCTACGCGAGGGGCTTGGACTTCCAGCAGGCATGCGTGAGCGTGTTTGATAGGAGTGAATGGAGACAAATGGTTTTTAATACTTGACGTGCTGTTGGAGTGTGAGCAAAGTAACATTTATGAAGGGGTTCAGGGAAACCGGCAGGCCGGACTTGAGTCCTGGAGATGGGAAGTACAGTGCCTGCACTCTGAAGGAGGGGTGTTAATGTTGCAGTTTAAAAACTGTAGTGTAAAGCACCCTTCTGGCAAGACAGTGATGGAGTGAATGATGGTGAAAGTTTTTCTTTTTCGGGCCACCCTGCCTTGGTGGGAATCGGCCAGTGTGATAATAAAATAAATTAATTATATATATATATATATAAAAATATATATAAAAAATATATAACATATATATATATATATATATATATATATATATATATATATATATATGTGTGTGTGTGTGTGTGTGTGTGTGTAATATATATATATGTATATATATAATTATATGTATATATATATATATATATATATATATATATATATATATATATATATATATATATATATATATATATATATATATATATATATATATATATATATATATATATAATATATATATATATATATATATATATATATATATATATATATATATATATATATATATATATATATATATATATATATATATATATATAAAGTGCTGGTCACGGCATTATACAACCCCTCCCCCACAAACGTACCAAAACACAAACACATACCATGAAAGTTTATAATATATATATATGCACACTTACTAAGGTTTTAATACTTGGTGCTGCGTCCTTTACGCTTAATCACGTCCCTCAGCCGTGTAGGAAGACAAATTCTTGATGGTTTGGGGAAGTATATTCCATGCCTCATGTAGAGCAGCCTCCAGCCGCGGGATGGAACTGATATCTTTGCCCAGTAAACTTCGTTTCACTATCGACCAGAGGTTCTCAATAGGGTTTAGGTCTGAGGAATTGCCTGGCCAGTCATTAACCCTTAAACTGTCCAAACAGATTTACGTTCACATGCGTAGTGCTCCAAAAGTAGATCTTCGTTTTTTTTTTCTACTTATTTTCAGATATAACAAAAAAAGTAGATCAAGTTTTTTACACGTTTTCAAATGTAAAAATAAAAAAATCTACATTTTTTTACATACTTTCAAATGTTGAAAAAACGTAGATCTACGTTTGGACAGTTTAAGGGTTAAAGAACCTCACTTCACAGCCAGTGAACTACAGATTTGGCGGTATAACACGGTGCAGCGTCCTGCATAAAAACTTTGGCCCCACACTTGTCAAATGCTTCAGGTAAATTGTCACACAATAACTCCAGGTAATTATACTGGTTCATATACAGGTTTTTGGGAAGCACAGTGAGTTTACCGACACTCTGAGCACTGAAACACCCCAAACTATGAGTGAATCTGGGTTCTTGGTGGTCCCACAGGTGTAGCTTGAGTCTAGCGGGTCACTACCTATGGGCCGGTACACATGTCCCCCACGGTTACAGGTGACAGTGAAGGTTGTTTCATCACTGCAGTGTACTTCAGACCACTGTTGAGGATTCCGGTGAAGATATTTCTTTGCATAATCCAGCCTACGTTTCTTCTGTGGCTTGGAGAGGATCGGTTTCTTAACCTGGCGGTGACTACTGTAGCGCAGTTCTGACACATGTCTGTTAACAGTTCTTACAGACACCTTTGAGAGATGTGGGTTTTCTTTCAGTTCTGTAGCAGTTATCTTAGGTGCACTTTCTAACTGCTTCTTTAACACAGTTAAGGTACTAACAGATGTCTTCTTCGAGGGGCCAGGCTGAGGTTTGGCAGACTGTAACTAGACACCGCCATCAGCCTTGCAACGCTGAACGCAGTTCCTCACTGAATGCACACACACACACCAACATTCTCCACCATTTCTTTCGCCTGGTGCCCAGCTTTGTGAAGCCCTATGATTTGAGCTATATTTTCAGGTGTTAAAGACTTCCTTTTACCCATAATCAAACATGTATAGCCCCAAAACCAAAGGGAACACCGGACAAAAGATGGGGGCGGATGAGAGAAAAAAGTGCAACACGGCAGCCACGTGAGCACTGAGGAGTCACTGTGAAGTGTGGCGGAAGGCCGTGATGTCAGGCTAACGGCTGCTACCCGGCATGGTGCACTGACGAAAAAAGACCCCTTCCCCCCTTTGATTTTCATCACGGCATTATGCCGGGGCGCTCACCCGGCATAATATATATATATATATATATATATATATATATATATATATATATATATATATATATATATATATATATATATATGATATGAGAGGAAGTGTAAAATAAATGCAGTAGAAGCAGTGGCGCCGTGTACACAATAAGAGAACACTGTCAACATCCGTGGCCCTAGATTATTCAACTTGCTGCCAGAAGATAACATAAATATTGTCCTAAATGTATAGGTCTTGAAAAGGAAACTGTATCGCTGCCTCTACCGTCCAGCAAGCACCAGACGAGCCTGGCCCAAGGCCGGGCTCCAGTAGAAAAACTCGAAACTCATCGAAGGTATATCAGGGGTAAGTGCCATATCAACCAGACTGTGATGGCTATGTAGACCTGCTGGCCGCTAAAGGCAACAGCCTGGTTGAACAGGCATTCAGCAAGTCGTGGCGAGAGACCAGAAAGGTAGTATAAAACAAACTCAAATCGAGGCCTGGCCACAGACCGGGCCGCGGGGGCGTTGACCCCCGAAACCCTCTCCAGGTATATCACAGGTAGCCTTCGCATCATCACCACTGACATTGATGTATGGTCGTAGTGAAGGAGTCTTCCCATCATCACTGACATTGATGTATGGTCGTAGTGAAGGAGTCTTCCCATCATCACTGACATTGATGTATGGTCGTAGTGAAGGAGTCTTCCCATCATCACTGACATTGATGTCACAGATGAGACAAGCTCCAGTTTTGGTGGTAACGCCTCGGGGCAAGAAGGCTAGATGAAGCAGAATTACCGGTTTTGCTGTGTGGCTGAGAGTAGAAACCTGCAGAGGGTGTACATCACTCAGGCACAAGACCACGGTAACCACAACGGTGCAGGTTGTCTCGTGGTTGTGGTGATGCTTTTTGGTAATGGTGGTGATGTAATGGTAATGGTAGTCATGCACTCTGAACCTGTCAGGGAATATCATACTTGTTCTTAGTAATACTCGCGAGCTTTGTCTCAGTAATAGCTATGATATCTGGGTTGTTTCCACAATGGTTGTTTTAAGTTCCTCAGTCTTATTTAACTCCTATGATGGTTACATACGAAGATGTGTATTTGATTATAATTACGCTCATACGTGTCTGTGCATTCCTAATGCTTTAACAAAGTACACTTGCACATATGGAGAGGTGTATGGGAGTTAATATTTCTACTCTGTACTTAGGCATGTCAGTATGTACAACACTTTAGGTACATGTAGGAGGAATTGCTGCGCTATTGTAAACATTGAGGTACAATATAGTGAGAGGTAATGTTAGCCAGAGGGTTATCTGGCAGCGGGGATATATTGTTATGCTTTGAAGAATTCATAACTTCACGTTCCATGTTTTTCCTGGATGAGAGGCTCCAGTTTTTAGTAAATTAAGTACGTCCGCAGTGCTCAGCTCGAATTCTAGGTATCCTTCAGCTGTATTTCCCTGTCCATCTCATAGTCTGCGTTTCCTGTCATCTTCCTTCTCACAATGTGGGTCTTCATACCCGAAGTAATGAAATGTATCATTGTGAACCGTGTTAACCTATCTTTGAATTAGGTATAGTTAATGGTTAAAGGTTACAGGGAGCGTTGACCGCTGAAAACCTTCAGGCAGGGTGGTGATGGGTTGCATGAGGAGAGTGCTGGGTGACAGGGTGTAATAGATGAGGAACCAAGGAAGGGGAGAGTGATAGGTTGTAATAGGTGAGGAACCAGGGAGGAGAGAGTCCTGGGTGATAGGGTGTAATAGGTGAGGAACCAAGGAAGGGGAGAGTGATAGGTTGTAATAGGTGAGGAACCAGGGAGGAGAGAGTCCTGGGTGATAGGGTGTAATAGGTGAGGAACCAAGGAAGGGGAGAGTGATAAGGTGTAATAGGTGAACAATAAAAATATTTGTAGGAGTACATGATACAAGTGACAGATCTAGTTGACTTCACTGACATACTTCATATAAAACTCTGGTTAGAACACTTCGGGAGTGAGAGATCATATTTTATTAGGGTTAACTTAAATAGTTGGAAATAACACGTTTGTTCTTTGAAAGATGTTAAGGATTAAGTTGTTAGATTAATAGTGTATTAGAGTTATAGACGGAGGGATGGATAACTCAGAGGGGGTAAGGAAGGATGGATGGAGGTGTCAGCAGAGCTGAGGAAGGAGGGAAGGGGGAGGGGGAGGGGGCGCACCGCACAGCTGTGTTGGAGCAAGGTGTCTGTGTACACATATGTACTTACCTAGATGTGTATATACTCACCTACTTGTAGTTGCAGGGGTCGAGCTGCAGCTCCTGGCCCCGCCAGGAGTCTTGTTCATGTGTGCACTCACCTTGTGGTTGCAGGGGTCGAGTTGCAGTTCCTGGCCCCGCCAGGAGTTGTGTGTGTGTGTGTGTGTGTGTGTGTTTACCTAAGTGTGTGCTGCTGTTGGATCAACCACTTTAACATTCACTCAAGTGACATACATGGCTTAGCTCTTGTAAAATTAGTCTTGGTGTTACATGACTGGAGTTTGCTATATGTCTAGGTTGTTCCACTCGTTAAGTTAGTTCACACTGTTGCAGTATTTTCTAATCTCTCTCAACTGGCTGTTGGATTGGTCCTTGTTCATCTCCCTGCAGGTTACTAAGACAGAGACCATCAATCTTGGTCGATTGCATGAAATTTAACAAGTTTCTATTTCACACACGTTTGACAGAACGGTAATACCTCTCTTGATGTTGGGTGTCTGCCAACCTTATAACGACTCCATGTCTTCTGCTGTCAACGTATTTATGATGTTAACGCCCACCCCTGTTTGTGTATGATGGTGTGAGGCAGTGTGTCAGAGACCTCACATACCCACCCTTCTCTTCCCTGTTTGTGTATATTGGTGTGAGGCAGTGTGTCAGAGACCTCACATACCCACCTTCTCTTCCCTGTTTGTGTATGATGTTGGTGTGAGGCAGTGTGTCAGAGACCTCACATACCCACCCTTCTCTTCCCTGGGCGAGCTCAATCAGCACTCTTGCTCCTGGCCCTCCGGTTGCAGCAGTCTTGCGCACTGGTTTATCCGGCCAGCTTTTTGTTGTGCTGTTGCTAATATGGAGCGAGTCCGTCTCTCGCTTCTCGGAACGTTAATTACATTGTTCATGGGATTTATATTGACTTGTGGGTGTTTGTTTAGGCATGTTGGAACGAAACTGTCGTTTGTGATGTCATGTTCGGCCTGGAGTATAAGGAGAGCACAGCCTTTGTTTGTTTCTTTGTTATGCTCTTCCTTCCCCCTTCCATTTTTTTATCAACGGAATGGTCATCATCGTCGAGTGATCATGCGGGAATGAATGTATAATCATGAGTGTAATGCGTCAGTTATCAGTGTTTAATGCTGTTCTCCAGGTGTTTACAAAATATAATTAAGATCAGCTCTGGGGCTCCATAAACTTTAATTGGACAGGTAGACGTCAGGTACATCACACGCTCCACCTGAGATAAATTAAGAACCAGGTAAACCACAGGCAGGTATAACCCCGATTTAGGAAAACTGGAGTATGTTTGCGAGAGTTGAGCTTTAGTTCTTGAGCCATTCGTTTTTTATTAAGTGAGGTGAATTAAATCCTTTTTAGGTTTGAAACCTTGTAGACAGTCAGCTTGTACTTTAGCATGTGTTGGCTCCTTCATCTTGTTAACTACTTGTGTGTTGAACAATAGTCTGTGTGGCTGACTGTCCACCAGCTTCCATTTATGTTTACTAGTGTATCCTCAGGTGAAGAGCCTGTCCTTGTTAACCTTTTAAGTGTGTGTGTGCGTGCGTGTGTGTACGTGTGTGTGTGTGTACGTGTGTGTGTGTGTACGTGTGTGTGTGTACGTGCGTGGGTGTACGTGCGTGGGTATACGTGCGTGGGTGTACGTGCGTGGGTGTACGTGCGTGTGTGCGTATGTGTGTGGGGTGTGTGTGTGTGTGTGTGTGTGTGTGTGTGTGTGTGTGTGTGTGTGTGTGTGTGTGCGTGCGTGCGCGCATAATGCATGAAACTAAAATATATCTCTTCTGCAGGTAGGTGTAACCTGGTGTTGTCTAATGTGACTGACGGCTGGTGATGAGGTAAGTGGCTGTATTTATCACCAGGATGACTGGAGGCTGAGGTAAGTGGCAGTGTTGATCACCAGGATGACTGGAGGCTGAGGTAAGTGGCAGTGTTGATCACCAGGATGACTGGAGACTGAGGTAAGTGGCAGTGTTGATCACCAGGTTGACTGGAGGCTGAGGTAAGTGGCAGTGTTGATCACCAGGTTGACTGGAGGCTGAGGTAAGTGGCAGTGTTGATCACCAGGATGACTGGAGACTGAGGTAAGTGGCAGTGTTGATCACCAGGATGACTGGAGGCTGAGGTAAGTGGCAGTGTTGATCACCAGGATGACTGGAGACTGAGGTAAGTGGCAGTGTTGATCACCAGGATGACTGGAGGCTGAGGTAAGTGGCAGTGTTGATCACCAGGATGACTGGAGGCTGAGGTAAGTGGCAGTGTTGATCACCAGGATGACTGGAGACTGAGGTAAGTGGCAGTGTTGATCACCAGGATGACTGGAGGCTGAGGTAAGTGGCAGTGTTGATCACCAGGATGACTGGAGGCTGAGGTAAGTGGCAGTGTTGATCACCAGGATGACTGGAGACTGAGGTAAGTGGCTGTGTTGATCACCAGGTTGACTGGAGACTCAGGTAAGTGGCTGTGTTGATCACCAGGATGACTGGAGGCTGAGGTAAGTGGCAGTGTTGATCACCAGGTTGACTGGAGACTCAGGTAAGTGGCAGTGTTGATCACCAGGTTGACTGGAGACTGAGGTAAGTGGCAGTGTTGATCACCAGGTTGACTGGAGACTCAGGTAAGTGGCAGTGTTGATCACCAGGTTGACTGGAGACTGAGGTAAGTGGCAGTGTTGATCACCAGGTTGACTGGAGACTCAGGTAAGTGGCAGTGTTGATCACCAGGTTGACTGGAGACTCAGGTAAGTGGCAGTGTTGATCACCAGGTTGACTGGAGACTCAGGTAAGTGGCAGTGTTGATCACCAGGTTGACTGGAGACTGAGGTAAGTGGCAGTGTTGATCACCAGGATGACTGGAGACTGAGGTAAGTGGCAGTATTGATCACCAGGATGACTGGAGGCTGCGGTAAGTGGCTGTGTTGATCACCAGGATGACTGGAGACTGAGGTAAGTGGCAGTGTTGATCACCAGGTTGACTGGAGACTGAGGTAAGTGGCAGTGTTGATCACCAGGTTGACTGGAGACTGAGGTTAGTGGCAGTGTTGATCACCAGGTTGACTGGAGACTGAGGTAAGTGGCAGTGTTGATCACCAGGTTGACTGGAGACTCAGGTAAGTGGCAGTGTTGATCACCAGGTTGACTGGAGACTGAGGTAAGTGGCAGTGTTGATCACCAGGTTGACTGGAGACTGAGGTTAGTGGCAGTGTTGATCACCAAGTTGACTGGAGACTGAGGTAAGTGGCAGTGTTGATCACCAGGTTGACTGGAGACTGAGGTAAGTGGCAGTGTTGATCACCAGGTTGACTGGAGACTGAGGTAAGTGGCAGTGTTGATCACCAGGTTGACTGGAGACTGAGGTAAGTGGCAGTGTTGATCACCAAGTTGACTGGAGACTGAGGTAAGTGGCAGTGTTGATCACCAGGATGACTGGAGACTGAGGTAAGTGGCTGTGTTGATCACCAGGATGACTGGAGACTGAGGTAAGTGGCTGTGTTGATCACCAGGATGACTGGAGGCTGAGGTAAGTGGCTGTGTTGATCACCAGGATGACTGGAGGCTGAGGTAAGTGGCAGTGTTGATCACCAGGATGACTGGAGGCTGCGGTAAGTGGCTGTGTTGATCACCAGGATGACTGGAGGCTGAGGTAAGTGGCTGTGTTGATCAGGATGACTGGAGGCTGAGGTAAGTGGCAGTGTTGATCACCAGGATGACTGGAGGCTGAGGTAAGTGGCTGTGTTGATCACCAGGATGACTGGAGGCTGCGGTAAGTGGCTGTGTTGATCACCAGGATGACTGGAGGCTGAGGTAAGTGGCAGTGTTGATCACCAGGATGACTGGAGGCTGCGGTAAGTGGCTGTGTTGATCACCAGGATGACTGGAGGCTGAGGTAAGTGGCAGTGTTGATCACCAGGATGACTGGAGGCTGCGGTAAGTGGCTGTGTTGATCACCAGGATGACTGGAGGCTGAGGTAAGTGGCTGTGTTGATCACCAGGATGACTGGAGGCTGAGGTAAGTGGCTGTGTTGATCACCAGGATGACTGGAGGCTGAGGTAAGTGGCTGTGTTGATCACCAGGATGACTGGAGGCTGCGGTAAGTGCCATCATCGCTGAAGAGTCCTGAACATAACACAAGTATTGTATGGAGTCATGTAAGACAGGTGGGAGGTGTGCATGTCACAAGACTTACCTACAGTCAGTCAACACAGCAGAATCATCATCACGTGTGGCGAAGCTCGTGAATGGAAAGTGTAAAACAATTTGCCGCCAGTTATTTATTTACGCCAGGAGGAAAAGCCGACAGGTATGATCCAGGCGTTACTATGAGTGACTCAACTTGCAGATAGTATACAAAATACCACCTCATGATGCAACTGTCATGTTGAACATTGCAAATGCAGCTGTTATGAACAGGATTTGTCTGTCTCATCCCCCGTCACCGGGAATATACGAAGCAAGGTGTTGCCACAAGCAGCAAAGTCAACAGAATGCTTGACTTTATAACAGGAAACTTGGGGCACAAACCGCCTGATAAAGCATTAACACTTTACACTTTTCTTGTTATATTCTCTCCTGAATATTCTGTCCTCTTGTGTTGTCATAAATACATCAGACATGTAGATGAACTTGAAAGAGTGCAGAGAAGAGTAGTAAAAGTGGTACATCCTTTAAGAAGAAAGTATATGAAAGACTTATGGACATAAAATGTATAAAATACTGTCACGATAGAAAAATTAATACATGTGCAGTATAATGCTATTCTTTATTGACTGCGTTTCACCCTCACAGTGGGCGTTATCAAGTCACCAACAGATCTACCTGGGTAAAGATTACATGAGTATATACAGTGTGGAGAGTCAGGTAGTGAATGTTGGGTAGATTGTATTAGAGACGGACCTGCAGGAGCGTCTCTTTACCCAGGTAGATCTGTTGATGACTTGGTAAAGCCCACTGTGTGGGTCAAACGTAGTCAGTAAAGGATCACATTATGATTACTTATCTTAGTCTCATTGGCAGAACTGAAGCTGCAAGGCCACCTTATACAAACCTAAAGATATTAAACCTCTTTATTATGGCCAGTGATGTGCAGTGTGATACAGGTACACCAAACACTGGTATCAAACACCGTGATACAGGTACACTAAACACTGGTATCAAACACCGTGATACAGGTACACTAAACACTGGTATCAAACACCGTGATACAGGTACACTAAACACTGGTATCAAACACCGTGATACAGGTACACCAAACACTGGTATCAAACACCGTGATACAGGTACACTAAACACTGGTATCAAACACCGTGATACAGGTACACCAAACACTGGTATCAAACACCGTGATACAGGTACACCAAACACTAGTATCAAACACCATGATACAGGTACACCAAACACTAGTATCATACACCATGATACAGGTACACCAAACACTGGTATCAAACACCATGATACAGGTACACCAAACACTGGTATCAAACACCATGATACAGGTACACCAAACACTGGTATCAAACACCATGATACAGGTACACCAAACACTGGTATCAAACACCATGATACAGGTACACCAAACACTGGTATCAAACACCATGATACAGGTACACCAAACACTGGTATCAAACACCATGATACAGGTACACCAAACACTGGTATCAAACACCGTGATACAGGTACACCAAACACTGGTATCAAACACCGTGATACAGGTACACCAAACACTAGTATCAAACACCATGATACAGGTACACCAAACACTAGTATCATACACCATGATACAGGTACACCAAACACTAGTATCATACACCATGATACAGGTACACCAAACACTAGTATCATACACCATGATACAGGTACACCAAACACTAGTATCATACACCATGATACAGGTACACCAAACACTAGTATCAAACACCATGATACAGATACACCAAACACTAGTATCAAACACCATGATACAGGTACACCAAACACTAGTATCAAACACCATGATACAGGTACACCAAACACTAGTATCATACACCATGATACAGGTACACCAAACACTAGTATCATACACCATGATACAGGTATACCAAACACTAGTATCATACACCATGATACAGGTACACCAAACACTAGTATCATACACCGTGATACAGGTACACCAAACACTAGTATCATACACCATGATACAGGTGCACCAAACACTAGTATCATACACCGTGATACAGGTACACCAAACACTAGTATCATACACCGTGATACAGGTACACCAAACACTAGTATCATACACCGCGATACAGGTACACCAAACACTAGTATCATACACCGTGATACAGGTACACCAAACACTAGTATCATACACCGTGATACAGGTACACCAAACACTAGTATCATACACCGTGATACAGGTACACCAAACACTGGTATCATACACCATGATACAGGTACACCAAACACTAGTATCATACACCGTGATACAGGTACACCAAACACTAGTATCATACACCGTGATACAGGTACACCAAACACTAGTATCATACACCGTGATACAGGTACACCAAACACTGGTATCATACACCATGATACAGGTACACCAAACACTAGTATCATACACCGTGATACAGGTACACCAAACACTGGTATCATACACCGTGATACAGGTACACCAAACGCTAGTATCATACACCGTGATACAGGTACACCAAACGCTAGTATCATACACCGTGATACAGGTACACCAAACGCTAGTATCATACACCGTGATACAGGTACACCAAACGCTAGTATCATACATTGTGAGAGAGTTGAATAATCTCCCACCCGTCCTTCCTCCCTGAAGTTAATAGTACAAAGTCAGTTGACTGTTATGGCCTCGTTGGTGGTACATTTCGCAAATGTGGGATTAGTCGTCCCTGGCAGTCTTGAAGAGGAAGCTTGTTAAGTTCCTCACATCAGTTCCTTACCCGTGGCCAGCAGTAACAACCTGGTTGATTGTTACAAAAAACGCTATTCTAAAAGCTTAGAGATCTCCAGTGAATACTAGAAAGGACTGCCCTTCTAGCATCCAGCCTGTTACTGGGTTTTCGTAACAAGTAGTCAGTATCCTTGTCCAATTATCCATTAGAATTCAGTATGATTCAATAGTGATTCAGGATTACAACTGGTAGGCTACTAACTAGAGAAATTAAAATTTAATAAATTTATTAAGTTGTCTAGGCGTATATCAAATTAAATTAATCACAGTAATCAAAATAATATTAATCACTTCTCTCGTGTACAGTATTATTGTGCTGAAAGCACATATCACATATTCATGTCTTAAGTACCATCTGGTACATTAACATTTAATAATACAATATACAAATAAGTTTGTGTGTATGTGTGTAAGTGCTCTAAGTAGTTCGCTACGTCTCACGACTCGACTAGACTTAAACAAGTGACTGACAAAGTCCTCAAATAAACTAACTTCTTGACCAACTGGCAATCAGAACAGTCTGCTTGAACAATAAAAAGAATGCTAAGCCCAATAGCAATATAACAAGCAACTGCGACACAGAATCAGGAACAAGGAGATAATATAACGACAGCTAGTAGGGACCATCAGCAGATCCTCCACAAAAGTCACAAAACTCCCATAATACTGAATCTAAGTTCAGCATAAGAAAATACCCGACTGTGACAGTACACAGATACCAGTACAAGTTAGGTCAGAAGCTACAGCTCAGGACCTGAGTTGCTCAGAGTGTCTTTGCGACACACAACCTCAGTACAACGTCGAAAATCACTAAGTCTGTACAATGTTCTGTGAACAGAGTTCTACAGAACTAACAAGAAAGCTACAGAGACGATCTTCCAACAAGGGCCAATAAGGAAGAGTTAGGCACTTGTCAGGAATACGTCCAACCACCAAGCGAGTCTAGACCAGACTGAATACTTCAGGCGAAGTGAGATCACCCCCCCCCTCGATCACGTGATAGCTCCGTGGACGGTTGCTGCCCAGCAACAACGAGAAGCCGGCAGAGTAACGAGCAAAGAGCGATAATTACAGTAGTGAGACAAGACTTGAACTGTGAGCACATAATATTATGTTACATCCTACCTAAAAAAAATTTAACTAAGTCAAATAATAATATAAAGCAATATATTCACGATTTAGCTATTATCGCAAATATAAGCAGTATAAAATTATATGAAAAGGTAATATACATGTAATATATATACATAATATACATTGCAACCCATTCAGGGGTTGCAACATTGATCACACCCGGAGACCTGGTCTGGGACTGGACCGCGGGGACATTGACTCACCAGAGAACATTCAGGTTTGATGCACTTGCCACCAGCGTCCTAGTGGAAGATCCTGAGTGTCCTAGCGGAAGATCCTGAACATCCTAGTGGAAGATCCTGAACATCCTAGTGGAAGATTCTGAACATCCTAGTGGAAGATCCTGAACATCCTAGTGGAAGATCCTGAACATCCTAGTGGAAGACTCTGAACATCCTAGTGGAAGATCCTGAACATCCTAGTGGAAGATCCTGAACATCCTAGTGGAAGATCCTGAACATCCTAGTGGAATATCCTGAACATCCTAGTGGAAGATCCTGAGCATCCTAGTGGAAGATCCTGAACATCCTAGTGGAAGATCCTGAACATCCTAGTGGAAGACTCTGAACATCCTAGTGGAAGATCCTGAACATCCTAGTGGAAGATCCTGAACATCCTAGTGGAAGATCCTGAACATCCTAGTGGAAGATCCTGAACATCCTAGTGGAAGATCCTGAACATCCTAGTGGAAGATCCTGAACATCCTAATGGAAGATCCTTAACATCCTAGTGGAAGACTCTGAACATCCTAGTGGAAGATCCTGAACATCCTAGTGGAAGACTGAACATCCTAGTGGAAGATCCTGAACATCATAGTAGAAGATCCTGAACATCCTAGTGGAAGACTGAACATCCTAGTGGAAGATCCTGAACATCCTAGTGGAAGACTCTGAACATCCTAGTGGAAGATCCTGAACATCCTAGTGGAAGATCCTGAACATCCCAGTGGAAGATTCTGAACATCCCAGTGGAAGATCCTGAACGTCCTAGTGGAAGACTCTGAACATCCTAGTGGAAGATCCTGAACATCCTAGTGGAAGACTCTGAACATCCTAGTGGAAGATCCTGAACGTCCTAGTGGAAGACTCTGAACATCCTAGTGGAAGATCCTGAACATCCTAGTGGAAGACTCTGAACATCCTAGTGGAAGATCCTGAACATCCTAGTGGAAGACTCTGAACATCCTAGTGGAAGATCCTGAACATCCTAGTGGAAGATCCTGAACATCCCAGTGGAAGATTCTGAACATCCCAGTGGAAGATCCTGAACATCCTAGTGGAAGATTCTGAACATCCTAGTGGAAGATTCTGAACATCCTAGTGGAAGATCCTGAACATCTTAGTGGAAGATTCTGAACATCCCAGTGGAAGATCCTGAACGTCCTAGTGGAAGATTCTGAACGTCCTAGTGGAAGATCCTGAACATCCCAGTGGAAGATCCTGAACATCCTAGTGGAAGATCCTGAACATCCAAGTGGAAGATCCTGAACATCCTAGTGGAAGATCCTGAACATCCTAGTGGAAGATCCTGAACATCCTAGTGGAAGATCCTGAACATCCTAGTGGAAGATCCTGAACCATACAGGATGTTTGCTTAGATATGTCTGCCTCGAGCAGAGTATTGGGAAATACAACTACTAGTATGTAGTAAAATAAGTGGTAAACACTCCACTGTGGAGAGTAGTGGAGTAGCACAAATAGTGGAGTAGCACAAGTAGTGGAGTGCTACTCCACTTCCCGCACCGTTTCCTGCAGGCAGTGGCTGCAGGGTGAGGAGATAGCCTTCTGCTAGTCTTTGCGACAGCCATCTAGGTAATAGTAGCTAAGCCTCAGTCTAAATAGTTGTAGATAGTCCCTATTCAGAAAGCCTTCTTGTGGATTGAAGTTTCTCTCTCACACACATTAACCTCGGAGTACAAAGTACACAAACGGGCGGGAAAGGTGTGGCAGCGGTGTGGCACCTGGCAGTTTTTAGAACGTTAAAAAGGTGAGGTGCTTGACGTAGGTTGTGAGGGCTCAGGTGGCGAGAGTGGCGGGACAGGAGTTAAGAACAGGCCCGCCCTCACACCCCTGGACCAACTGACCCAGCAAGGTTAACACACGTTCACGGTCAAGGAACTCTACACACTTACACATAGAGAGAGAGAGGAAAAGAGAGAGAGAGAGAGAGAGAGAGGAGGGGGGGGGTCGGCAGTAGCTATGAATCGACCCCAGCAACTACAGCTACGTAAGTATACCTACCTACCTGCCCAAATGTGTACAGCAACCTTCAAGATGTAAGGTTCTCAGCTAGAATGCTGGAGGAACTTGAGGAGATGTGCACTGGAAGAGAGTTGGATCATGCGAGATATGATCACTATGTACAAAATGGAAAAGGATTAAATATAATGAATAAGAATAGGATGTTGAAGAGGCGAGGAGAGGCAGCCAGAGTGAGCATAAACAAGAGGCGGAGCCAGAGGAACTAGTGTCAGATTGGTGGAAGTAATTTAAGTGACTGATTACACGAGGAAGTGGAGAAGGTGAACGTTATACACAATTTAAACAGTTATTTCTTAATGATTACGGGGATCATTGTGGAGGTTGGAGGCCAGGAAAGGTCAACAGGCGGCTTCGTCAACCTCTGGAGCCACAGTAAGGCGAGTACAGCTATGAACAACATACCACACATTATATTAATGGTATACAATACCGACACGTAGATGAGTAAGACACATGTTCAACACCTGCTACCTTTATTGACGAGATATTTCGCCTACTCGACAGGCTTCTTCAGTCGAAATACAGAGTTGACAACATATGAGGTAATTTGTAGGGGACTCAGTATCTCAAACTGACTTCATGTTCAGGTCTCGGGGACCTCATATCTACATCTCCTTATATTGTCTCTTCTACATTTCGACTGAAGAAGCCTGCTGAACAGATGAAACGTGTGGTCACTTAATATAGAAAGTACCGGATATGTGTGTTACAACACACCATCATTCCTACAGTATCACAAGAACCCACCAGCTGAACACCACTCTCTCCACAATGTTTAAGAAAAGGTACTACGTTGTATAAGCTTTAACTAAGACAAACTTTGTACAGCTTTATTAAGTAATGATAAAGCTCTAACACAACTAAACGTTCTCCCGATAAACGTTTATTTTACAACGTGGTGGTTTTTTCAACACAACAAGAATACACCTTCTGGACACCACCGACAACCATACATTTGACACCACTGACAACCATACACCTGCTGGACACCACCCACAACCATACACCTGCTGGACACCACCGACAACCATACACCTGCTGGACACCACCGACAACCATACACCTGCTGGACACCACCGACAACCATACACCTGCTGGACACCACCCACAACCATACACCTGCTGGACACCACCGACAACCATACACCTGCTGGACACCACCGACAACCATACACCTGCTGGACACCACCGACAACCATACACCTGCTGGACACCACCGACAACCATACACCTGCTGGACACCACCGACAACCATACACTTGCTGGACACCACCGACAACCATACACCTGCTGGACACCACCGACAACCATACACCTGCTGGACACCACCGACAACCATACACCTGCTGGACACCACCGACAACCATACACCTGCTGGACACCACCGACAACCATACACCTGCTGGACACCACCGACAACCATACACCTTGGACACCACCGACAACCATGACCTGCTGGACACCACCGACAACCATACACCTGCTGGACACCACCGACAACCATACACCTGCTGGACACCACCGACAACCATACACCTGCTGGACACCACCGACAACCATACACCTGCTGGACACCACCGACAACCATACACCTGCTGGACACCACCGACAACCATACACCTGCTGGACACCACCGACAACCATACACCTGCTGGACACCACCGACAACCATACACCTGCTGGACACCACCGACAACCATACACCTGCTGGACACCACCGACAACCATACACATGCTGGACACCACCGACAACCATACACCTGCTGGACACCACCGACAACCATACACCTGCTGGACACCACCGACAACCATACACCTGCTGGACACCACCGACAACCATACACCTGCTGGACACCACCGACAACCATACACATGCTGGACACCACCGACAACCATACACCTGCTGGACACCACCGACAACCATACACCTGCTGGACACCACCGACAACCATACACCTGCTGGGCACCACCGACAACCATACACCTGCTGGACACCGACAACCATACACATGCTGGGCACCACCGACAACCATACACCTGCTGGACACCACCGACAACCATACACCTGCTGGACACCACCGACAACCATACACCTGCTGGGCACCACCGACAACCATACACCTGCTGGACACCACCGGCAATCATACACATGCTGGGCACCACCGACAACCATACACCTGCTGGACACCACCGACAACCATACACATGCTGGACACCACCGACAACCATACACCTGCTGGACACCACCGACAACCATACACCTGCTGGACACCACCGACAACCATACACCTGCTGGGCACCACCGACAACCATACACCTGCTGGACACCACCGACAACCATACACATGCTGGACACCACCGACAACCATACACCTGCTGGACACCACCGACAACCATACACCTGCTGGACACCACCGACAACCATACACCTGCTGGACACCACCGACAACCATACACCTGCTGGACACCACCGACAACCATACACCTGCTGGACACCACCGACAACCATACACCTGCTGGACACCACCGACAACCATACACATGCTGGGCACCACCGACAACCATACACCTTCTGGACACCACCGACAACCATACACCTGCTGGACACCACCGACAACCATACACATGCTGGGCACCACCGACAACTATACACCTTCTGGACACCACCGACAACCATACACCTGCTGGACGCCACCGACAACCACACTGAACACAAAACCACAAGATTATGTATGAATATCAGTACTGTGACTGGTGCTGTCACCAAACATGTTGATGTCACAAGGAACAGTATGACTGGTGCTATCACCAAACATGTTGGTTCATAAAGAACAGTGTGACTGGTGCTGTCACCAAGCATGTGATGTCACAGGGAACAGTGTGGTGCTATCACCAAACATGTGATGTCACAGGGAACAGTGTGACTGGTGCTATCACCAAACATGTGATGTCACAGGGAACAGTGTGACTGGTGCTATCACCAAACATGTGATGTCACAGGGAACAGTGTGACTGGTGCTATCACCAAACATGTGATGTCACAAGGAACAGTGTGACTTGTACTAGCACCGAACATGTTGGTGTCACAAGGAACAATGTGACTGGTGCTATCACCAAACATGTGATGTCACAAGGAACAGTGTGACTGGTGCTAGCACCGAACATGTTGGTGTCACAAGGAACAATGTGACTGGTGCTAGCACCGAACATGTTGGTGTCACAAGGAACAATGTGACTGGTGCTAGCACCGAACATGTTGGTGTCACAAGGAACAATGTGACTGGTGCTAGCACCGAACATGTTGGTGTCACAAGGAACAATGTGACTGGTGCTAGCACCGAACATGTTGGTGTCACAAGGAACAATGTGACTGGTGCTAGCACCGAACATGTTGGTGTCACAAGGAACAATGTGACTGGTGCTAGCACCGAACATGTTGGTGTCACAAGGAACAATGTGACTGGTGCTAGCACCGAACATGTTGGTGTCACAAGGAACAATGTGACTGGTGCTAGCACCGAACATGTTGGTGTCACAAGGAACAATGTGACTGGTGCTAGCACCGAACATGTTGGTGTCACAAGGAACAATGTGACTGGTGCTAGCACCGAACATGTTGGTGTCACAAGGAACAATGTGACTGGTGCTAGCACCGAACATGTTGGTGTCACAAGGAACAATGTGACTGGTGCTAGCACCGAACATGTTGGTGTCACAAGGAACAATGTGACTGGTGCTAGCACCGAACATGTTGGTGTCACAAGGAACAATGTGACTGGTGCTAGCACCGAACATGTTGGTGTCACAAGGAACAATGTGACTGGTGCTAGCACCGAACATGTTGGTGTCACAAGGAACAATGTGACTGGTGCTAGCACCGAACATGTTGGTGTCACAAGGAACAATGTGACTGGTGCTAGCACCGAACATGTTGATGTCACAAGGAATAACCTAACATTTATATTCAGGTTCCTTCATTAAACCGCTTGTGTTGTATACATGATGGCTTGCTTGCTTTAACAGCCTGTCTGATCAGGGAGTCACTAACCTTGCAGATGTTGTGGCAAGAGTAACAATGCACAGATCACCGCTGCTTGTGATGGATACAACCTGCATTTCTAGAATATATACATGGATATATTACCCTCCCCTATCCTTCCCTTCCTTCCCATCCCCTGTACCCTCCTTCCTTACCTCTCTCCCTTTCTTCCTCTTCGTCAACACAACAAACAGGTCTCTAAAACACCACCACATCAACTCTAAGACAAAACATTGCAAATTTCAGTGCCAGATATCCACACACACACACACACACACACACACACACACACACACACACACTATATATATATATATATATATATATATATATATATATATATATATATATATATATATATATATATATATATATATATATAATGTGTGTGTGTGTGTATTACTGTTACATAGCAGATTCCTTTTCTGGACAGTGGTATGGTGTCAGGTTAGGGCATTGGCTTAAGCCTGTAGGAGACTTAGACCTACCTCGCATGGGTCAGTAGGCCTGCTGCAGTGTTCCTTCGTTCTTATGTTCTTATGAGTGACAGCAGCAGCAGGGTGTGGTATAAGTGAAGGAAGGTGAGTGACCTAGCGGCTCTCCACCATAACATGGGTGTGGCCCCTCATGCCTGTGTGTGTGTGTGTGTACTCACCTATTTGTACTCACCTATTTGTGGTTGCAGGGGTCGAGTCACAGCTCCTGGCCCCGCCTCTTCGCTGATTGCTACTAGGTCCTCTCTCTCCCTGCCCCATGAGCTCTATCATACCTCGCCTTAAAACTATGTATGGTTCCTGCCTCCACCACATCACTTTCTAGGCTATTCCATGGCCTGACTACTCTATGACTGAAGAAATACTTCCTAACATCCCTTTGATTCATCTGAGTCTTCAACTTCCAATTGTGACCTCTTGTGTCTGTGTCCCATCTCTGGAACATCCCGTCTTTGTCCACCTCGTCTATTCCGCGCAGTATTTTATATGTCGTTATCATGTCTCCCCTGACCCTCCTGGCCTCCAGTGTCGTCAGGCCGATTTCCCTCAACCTTTCTTCATAGGACAATCCCCGTAGCTCTGGGACTAGTCTTGTTGCAAACCTTTGCACTTTCTCTAATTTCTTGACGTGCTTGACTAGGTGTGGATTCCAAACTGGTGCTGCATACTCCAGTATGGGCCTGACGTAGATGGTGTACAGAGTCTTAAACGAATCCTTACTGAGGTATCGGAACGCTATCCGTAGGTTTGCCAGGCGCCCGTATGCTGCAGCAGTTATCTGATTGATGTGCGCCTCAGGAGATATGCTCGGTGTTATACTCACCCCCAGATCTTTTTCCTTTAGTGAGGTTTGCAGTCTTTGACCATCTAAACTATATTGTGTCTGCGGTCTTCTTTGCCCTTCCCCAATCTTCATGACTTTGCATTTGGCAGGGTTAAATTCAAGGAGCCAGTTGCTGGACCAGGTTTGTAGCCTGTCCAGATCTCTTTGTAGTCCTGCCTGATCCTCGTCCGATTCGATTCTTCTCATTAACTTCACATCGTCTGCAAACAAGGACACTTCTGAGTCTATCCCTTCCGTTATGTCGTTCACGTATACCAAGAACAGCACAGGTCCTAGGACTGACCCCTGTGGAACCCCGCTTGTCACAGGCGCCCACTCTGACACCTCGTCGCGTACCATGACTCGTTGTTTCCTCCCTGTCTGATATTCTCTGATCCATTGCAGTGCCTTTCCTGTTATGTGTGCCTGGTCCTCTAGCTTTTGCAGTAACCTCTTGTGAGGAACTGTGTCGAAAGCCTTCTTGCAGTCCAAAAATACGCAGTCGATCCACCCCTCTCTCTCTTGTCTTACTTCTGTCACCTTGTCATAAAACTCTAGTAGGTTTGTGACACAGGATTTTCCTTCCCTGAAACCGTGCTGGTTGTCAATTATACACTTGTTTCTTTCCAGGTGCCCCACCACTCTCCTCCTGATGATCTTCTCCATGACCTTGCATACTATACACGTTAGAGATACAGGTCTGTAGTTTAGTGCCTCATGTCTGTCTCCCTTTTTAAAAATTGGGACTACATTTGCCATTTTCCATACCTCAGGGAGTTGCCCAGTTTCAAATGATGTGTTGAAGATCTTTGTTAATGGCTCACACAATATCTCTGCTCCCTCTTTAAGGACCCATGGAGAGATGTTGTCTGGTCCCACCGCCTTTGAGGTGTCAAGTTCGCATAGCAGCTTCTTCACCTCCTCCTTGGTTATATGTACCTCATCCAGCACTTGCTGGTGTGCCCCCCTGTTCTGATTTCTTGGAGTCCTACTGGTTTCCACTGTAAATACCTCTTTAAATCTTGTGTTGAGCTCCTGACATACCTTGAGGATAGATGTGTCATGGTGGCCGCCAGAGAGACCACTGAGCTTTGTTGTTTCAGTATTGTTCTCCAGCCTCAGGTGAGTGATAAGTTGAGATATCCACCCAGGTGAAGCTTATTACTTACCAGGTAACACCCAGGTGAAGCTTATTACTTGCCAGGTAACACCCAGGTGAAGCTTATTACTTACCAGGTAACACCCAGGTGAAGCTTATTACTTACCAGGTAACACCCAGGTGAAGCTTATTACTTGCCAGGTAACACCCAGGTGAAGCTTATTACTTACCAGGTAACACCCAGGTGAAGCTTATTACTTACCAGGTAACACCCAGGTGAAGCTTATTACTTGCCAGGTAACACCCAGGTGAAGCTTATTACTTACCAGGTAACACCCAGGTGAAGCTTATTACTTACCAGGTAACACCCAGGTGAAGCTTATTACTTGCCAGGTAACACCCAGGTGAAGCTTATTACTTACCAGGTAACACCCAGGTGAAGCTTATTACTTGCCAGGTAACACCCAGGTGAAGCTTATTACTTACCAGGTAACACCCAGGTGAAGCTTATTACTTGCCAGGTAACACCCAGGTGAAGCTTATTACTTACCAGGTAACACCCAGGTGAAGCTTATTACTTGCCAGGTAACACCCAGGTGAAGCTTATTACTTGCCAGGTAACACCCAGGTGAAGCTTATTACTTGCCAGGTAACACCCAGGTGAAGCTTGTTACTTAACAGGTAACACCCAGGTGAAGCTTATTACTTACCAGGTAACACCCAGGTGAAGCTTATTACTTACCAGGTAACACTCAGGTGAAGCTTATTACTTACCAGGTAACACCCAGGTGAAGCTTATTACTTGCCAGGTAACACCCAGGTGAAGCTTATTACTTACCAGGTAACACCCAGGTGAAGCTTATTACTTACCAGGTAACACCCAGGTGAAGCTTATTACTTACCAGGTAACACCCAGGTGAAGCTTATTACTTGCCAGGTAACACCCAGGTGAAGCTTATTACTTACCAGGTAACACCCAGGTGAAGCTTATTACTTACCAGGTAACACCCAGGTGAAGCTTATTACTTACCAGGTAACACCCAGGTGAAGCTTATTACTTACCAGGTAACACCCAGGTGAAGCTTATTACTTACCAGGTAACACCCAGGTGAAGCTTATTACTTACCAGGTAACACCCAGGTGAAGCTTATTACTTACCAGGTAACACCCAGGTGAAGCTTATTACTTACCAGGTAACACCAAGGTGAAGCTTATTACTTACCAGGTAACACCAAGGTAAGGCTTAGCAACAGCGTTGAACCCTGGTCTCTGTTATCACTGTTAGGTAGGTCGCTGCGCGGGATGCCTTCTCACCTCTCTCTCTCTCAGGTGGGCACGCACCCCTCCCCCCCACACACACACACACACAGGGTTGGTGTAAGTATTGTGGTAATATTGCACTGACTCAAGTGTGACTTGCTTCTTGTAATCAGAATGTTGTAATTGTCAAGCTGGATGCTAGAGCATACATTAATGAGAGTTTGAACGTTGCTCTTGACTGATGCTTCAGTCAAAGACTACGACTTTCCTCAGACACATTTGGGAGAGAGCAAACTACTGGCCACACATTAACGACAACTCTGCCAAGACTATACAAGATGTAACTGACTCCCCACTCTCTTGCTTACACAAGTTAATAAACTTAAGAGTTGTTAATATTATACTATCTTGGTTGTTGCTTCAGGGCAGTGAGTGGGATCATCACTAGTGACTTGGTTGTTGCTTCAGGGCAGTGAGTGGGATCATCACTAGTGACTTGGTTGTTGCTTCAGGGCAGTGAGTGGGATCATCACTAGTGACTTGGTTGTTGCTTCAGGGCAGTGAGTGGGATTATCACTAGTGACTTGGTTGTTGCTTCAGGGAAGTGAGTGGGATCATCACTAGTGACTTGGTTGTTGCTTCAGGGCAGTGAGTGGGATGATCACTAGTGACTTGGTTGTTGCTTCAGGGCAGTGAGTGGGATTATCACTAGTGACTTGGTTGTTGCTTCAGGGAGATGAGTGGGATCATCACTAGTGACTTGGTTGTTGCTTCAGGGCAGTGAGTGGGATTATCACTAGTGAGTTGGTTGTTGCTTCAGGGAGATGAGTGGGATCATCACTAGTGAGTTGGTTGTTGCTTCAGGGAAGTGAGTGGGATCATCACTAGTGGCTTGGTTGTTGCTTCAGGGAGATGAGTGGGATCATCACTAGTGGGATCATCACTAGTGAGTTGGTTGTTGCTTCAGGGAAGTGAGTGGGATCATCACTAGTGGCTTGGTTGTTGCTTCAGGGAAGTGAGTGGGATCATCACTAGTGGCTTGGCTGTTCAGAGAAGTGAGTGGGATCATCACTAGTGGCTTGGTTGTTCAGAGAAGTGAGTGGGATCATCACTAGTGACTTGGTTGTTGCTTCAGGGAAGTGAGTGGGATCATCACTAGTGACTTGGTTGTTGCTTCAGGGCAGTGAGTGGGATCATCACTAGTGACTTGGTTGTTGCTTCAGGGCAGTGAGTGGGATCATCACTAGTGACTTGGTTGTTGCTTCAGGGCAGTGAGTGGGATCATCACTAGTGACTTGGTTGTTGCTTCAGGGCAGTGAGTGGGATCATCACTAGTGACTTGGTTGTTGCTTCAGGGCAGTGAGTGGGATCATCACTAGTGACTTGGTTGTTGCTTCAGGGAGGTGAGTGGGATCATCACTAGTGACTTGGTTGTTGCTTCAGGGAAGTGAGTGGGATCATCACTAGTGGCTTGGTTGTTCAGGGAAGTGAGTGGGATCATCACTAGTGACTTGGTTGTTGCTTCAGGGAAGTGAGTGGGATCATCACTAGTGGCTTGGTTGTTCAGGGAAGTGAGTGGGATCATCACTAGTGACTTGGTTGTTGCTTCAGGGAAGTGAGTGGGATCATCACTAGTGGCTTGGTTGTTCAGGGCAGTGAGTGGGATTATCACTAGTGACTTGGTTGTTGCTTCAGGGCAGTGAGTGGGATCATCACTAGTGACTTGGTTGTTGCTTCAGGGAGGTGAGTGGGATCATCACTAGTGACTTGGTTGTTGCTTCAGGGAAGTGAGTGGGATCATCACTAGTGGCTTGGTTGTTCAGGGAAGTGAGTGGGATCATCACTAGTGACTTGGTTGTTGCTTCAGGGAAGTGAGTGGGATCATCACTAGTGGCTTGGTTGTTCAGGGAAGTGAGTGGGATCATCACTAGTGACTTGGTTGTTGCTTCAGGGAAGTGAGTGGGATCATCACTAGTGACTTGGTTGTTGCTTCAGGGAAGTGAGTGGGATCATCACTAGTGGCTTGGTTGTTCAGGGAAGTGAGTGGGATCATCACTAGTGACTTGGTTGTTGCTTCAGGGCAGTGAGTGGGATCATCACTAGTGGCTTGGTTGTTCAGGGAAGTGAGTGGGATCATCACTAGTGACTTGGTTGTTGCTTCAGGGAAGTGAGTGGGATCATCACTAGTGACTTGGTTGTTGCTTCAGGGCAGTGAGTGGGATCATCACTAGTGACTTGGTTGTTGCTTCAGGGAAGTGAGTGGGATCATCACTAGTGACTTGGTTGTTGCTTCAGGGAAGTGAGTGGGATCATCACTAGTGACTTGGTTGTTGCTTCAGGGCAGTGAGTGGGATCATCACTAGTGACTTGGTTGTTGCTTCAGGGCAGTGAGTGGGATCATCACTAGTGACTTGGTTGTTGCTTCAGGGAAGTGAGTGGGATTATCACTAGTGACTTGGTTGTTGCTTCAGGAAGTTCTATGATAATTACTGTTGTACAGTTGTATGATAATCACTGTGGTCCCAGATGAGTCGTGTGGGTGGATCAAGGGTGATCAAACAGTCTGTTACTGGTGACTGCACGCAGAGCAGTGTAGGAAGCAGAGTTCAGGTGGTCAGGAACTGACCCGAGACAACTTGTTCAGTCAGAGGTTAAGTTAGTAATATCACCTTACTAAACGTCTTGTATTATCTTCATTTTGAGTAATTTATGGTTACACTTTAATCTTACGTTTGTACTCACCTGTTTGTGGTTGCAGGGGTTCATTTACAGCTCCTGGCCCCGCCTCTTCGTTCGTTGCTAATAGGTCTACTCCTTGCTCCATGAGCTTTATTGCAACTCTTCTTAAAGCTGTGTATGGATTCTGCCTCCATTTCATCACTCTCGAGATTGTTCCACTTCCTGATAATTCTATGGCTGAAGAAATACTTCTTAACAACTCTATGGTTCGTCTTGAGTTTTGAACTTGCAGTTGTGACCCCTTGTTACTGTGTCATATCTGGAACATTCTGTTCCAGTCCACCTTGCTAATTATTCTCAGTAATGTCATGTCCCCCTCATCCCTCCTGTTCTCCAGTGTCGTCTGTGTGTGTGTGTGTGCGTGCGTGTGTGTGTGTGTGTGTGTGTGTGTGTGTGTGTGTGTGTGTGTGTGTGTGTGTGTGTGTGTGTGTGTGTGTGTGTGTATTCTTCAGTAAGACAATGAGTTAGGGCAGTTTCCTGGGTATCGTTGCAGCATTGCTGTAGTTTCTGTTACTTGGGAAACTCCCTCTCCCATATACGGTAGAAATGGATATTTGCTTGAGTTTGCTTGAGGACATTTTTAGCATCACAAAATAGAGCAGTAAACATTATGGTAGAGACAAAGGGCAATACCAGAGGGGGAGAGAGTAATGTAGTTGATATATAAAGTATGTCTAAATTAATGTAGATTGATCGTTAGCTCACTCACTTGTGTTGTACATGTCTGAACAAAGCTCAGACCTCTACAACACAAGTGTCCTTAAGTTACGATGACGTTCCAAGTTGGACGGAAGCGCCAAATAATCCTTTATGCCGATTATTTGTGTATTGTTCCAGTCACGGTACTGTGCCTTTTTGTTCTTTAATATATAACAATAGGTATTGTAGTGTATGACTGGGAATACATGGAGTGCTAGCAGTAGCCTCGCATCAGTGTCAACTGCTGAGCTGACGGTGGGGTGGTAGTGTAGGGCTGATGTGATGTACTGAGGTAATGACGGAGATAACGTGATAGGCAGATCAAGCAGAATAATGGTGTGGTGGGAGTGAGTGGGGTGTTGTAGGGGACGTCGAGTAGTGGGGTGTTGTATAGGAGAGGTGTGGTGGGAGTGGGGTGTTGCAGGGGAGTAGTGGGGTGTTGTATAGGAGAGGTGTGGTGGGAGTGGGGTGTTGTATAGGAGAGGTGTGGTGGGAGTGAGTGGGGTGTTCTGTAGTTATAATAGACTTTAAAACAAATTAACCAAACAACACTCAGTTAAAAGCAGAGATGCAACATTAAATAACTGGGTAGACATAAAAAGTTGAAACTTTTTAAGAGTTTAGCAGAAGAGATAAGAAGTTATTTAGTGTTTTGTGTTTATTCCAGAATCAACTTTGATGAGTTACTTAAGCTTTGCTTGGAGAAGACGTGGCAAGGGGAAGCATCAGTGTTCAGGTTTGGTGTGTACCATCTTAAGATACGTTAAGTAGTTGGATCAGATGTCCTCCAGTGTGATGTGTGGGCGTGGTGTGTAGTGTATTGTGTGGGTGTAGGTGCAACTATACTGGGGTGTATCATGTGTAGGTGTGATGTGTGTGTTGTGTAACTTGTGTGTGGGCGTGGTACAGTATGTGTGGGGTGTGATACAGTACAGTATGGGTGTGTGGGGGTGTGTACGGTATGTATGAGTGTGGGCTGTGGGGGAGTGTGGTGCGATATGAGTGTGGGGTACAGTATGGGTGTGTGGTGCAGTGTCTGTGTTGCTGTTTGTTGTATGAATGTGTAGTTTGGACTGTATATTTGTGTATACAACTGAGAGAGAACACAGACTATGATGGAAACACAGTGGAATGCAGCACTGCTTGCTAGTGGTTGTGATGTGGGCGTGTGTGTGGGCGTCAGCGTGGACGTCAGCGTGGGTGTCAGCGTGGGCGTCAGCGTGGGTATACACTGCATGAAAAACTAGGTATAAGTGATAAAAGAAGAGTAAACATGTGTGGTGGAGCTTCCAGGTGATGCTTCCAGGTGGTGCTTCCAGGTGATGCTTCCAGGTGATGCTTCCAGGTGATGCTTCCAGGTGATGATTCCTAGTGGTTCTCTCTGGTGTTGGTGTATCCTGATGGTCGCATCTCAGAACCCCAGATGCCGTACCTGATCATGTACACACTGTCGCTCCTTGCTGTCCCTGCCCACCAAGCAGTAAATTTAAGCACTTGTCTGTTAGTCGACTGTTGTAGGTCACATCCAGGGGAAATGTGTCAAAAAACTACAGTTGTGGTGGAATGTCCTATCAGGTGTAATACAACATCTCCAGTCGTGTATAAGACAACTCAGTTCTGTTGCAAGTATTCAGGTCCTGCGTAAAAGCTGTCTCTATATCTAATTGTTTATTACACACACACACACACACACACACACACACACACACACACACACACACACACACACACACACACACACACACACACACACACACACACACACACACACAGACCAGGCAGAACTACAAAGGGATCTGGACAGGCTGCAGACCTGGTCCAGCAATTGGCTCCTGGAGTTCAATCCCACCAAGTGCAAAGTCATGAAGATTGGGGAAGGGCAAAGAAGACCGCAGACGGAGTACAGTCTAGGGGGCCAGAGACTACAAACCTCACTCAAGGAAAAAGATCTTGGGGTGAGTATAACACCAGGTACATCTCCTGAAGCGCACATCAACCAAATAACTGCTGCAGCATATGGGCGCCTAGCAAACCTCAGAACAGCATTCCGACATCTTAATAAGGAATCATTCAGGACCCTTTACACCGTGTACGTTAGGCCCATATTGGAGTATGCGGCACCAGTTTGGAACCCACACCTAGCCAAGCACGTAAAGAAACTAGAGAAAGTGCAAAGGTTTGCAACAAGACTAGTCCCAGAACTAAGAGGTATGTCCTATGAGGAGAGGTTAAGGGAAATCAACCTGACGACACTGGAGGACAGGAGAGATAGGGGGGACATGATAACGACATACAAAATACTGAGAGGAATTGACAAGGTGGACAAAGACAGGATGTTCCAGAGATTGGACACAGTAACAAGGGGACACAGTTGGAAGTTGAAGACACAGATGAATCACAGGGATGTTAGAAAGTATTTCTTCAGCCACAGAGTAGTCAGTAAGTGGAATAGTTTGGGAAGCGATGTAGTGGAGGCAGGATCCATACATAGCTTTAAGCAGAGGTATGATAAAGCTCACGGCTCAGGGAGAGTGACCTAGTAGCGATCAGTGAAGAGGCGGGGCCAGGAGCTCGGACTCGACCCCCGCAACCTCAACTAGGTGAGTACACACACACACACACACACACACACACACACACACACACACACACACACACACACACACACACACACACACACACACACACACACACACTGTGGGAGGAAGTGTATAATTAACATAGTCAAAAGCGCGGATGCTGGAAAAAACATTTAGAAAATGCCATGAATCTCCATCCTGCTATCATAAGTTCCAAAAATGTATAATGGCGCCGCTGGCTGATGTGAAGATGAAAATCTTGAAGAGGAAAGAGAAGATGTGCTCTAGGTTGTTAATAAGATAGCCTCAGGGCGGACTGGTAAAGTAGGAAAACACTGCACAAATAACCCGCACATGAAAGAGAGAAGCTTACGACGACGTTTCGGTCCGACTTGTCCGACTTGTGACTTTGTCAATGGTCCAAGTCGGACCGAAACGTCGTCGTAAGCTTCTCTCTTTTATGTGCGGGTTATTTGTGTATTGTTCCAGTCACGGTATTGTGCCTTTTTGTTATTTAGGAAAACACTGGTAACCTGTTACAGGTACATCCCCTGACTAGCTGGAGTACCCCCACTCGTCGCCCCCTCACTCTTGGCTATATTTAAAGTTATAAATATTATTTTGTCACATTGTTTGTGTGAGGCTTTTCCACTCCCTCCTGCACCATATCTGGCTACATACATTGTGGAGAACCAGAAGCCATCAACGTTGTGTGTTTACTTGCCTAGTTGCAATATTTTGACGAACATTATTACTTTATGGCCTCTTGCTCTTTATCTGTCTTAAATTTGACTCTTAAGTCTTCCTTCTCATTGATGACCTGGTCACTCTGGCTGTTGGTAGTGGCAGCATGCAGTCCAACGTAGGCACCACAGCCCGGCTCATCAGGAACTGACTTAGAAAATATACGAGTCTGTTGGTAATTTCTCTACATTTATAAATACTTCTTTCAATACTGCTACGTTGCTTTTGAATTCTCGTTTACAATTTTTTTCTGATCCTTGAATTTCTACCGTTTCTTGATCATCAACACCCCACCTCCTCCTCCCCTCCCCCACCTCCACCTCTCGCCCCCTCCCCCTCCTGGTCTCACTTTTTCTCACTATGTACCCTTTTGGTAAAATTGTTTTTAATGTTTTGAAGGTTTTGTCTCTGTGAGGGCTATTATGTCTGGTTGTTCCTTTGATATTGTCTTTTAGCTCAACCTATTTGTTAGTGACAGCTACGTTTGTCTAAGGTATTAGGATCTTTCCGTAACTTTTGTTTATTCTGTTTGTTCTCCCAGGTTTGATTGTGGGGGTTCCTGGGTAGCGGCGTTCTTGTGGTTGTGGAGTGAACGAGTAGGGTTTGTGAAGGCAGCTTTGTAGCTGAAAACATGGGCGAGGTTATGAAGATAAAAGTGGGAGGTGCGGAGGGTGGTGGTGGTGGAACTTAGTTCTTATTGTAGTGGTAGTTGAGCTCAGAGGGGTGGAAGGTGTTGGAGTGGTGATGTAAGCGAGGTAAGGGTGTCACCCTGGCGTATCATGGTGAAAGTTGGGGCAGTCCACCGTATCACCTGATCACTCACCAACACTAACACCTGTTCCTTCTGCCACCACCATCTGCTCCTACTGCCACCACCACCATCTGCTCCTACTGCCACCACCACCATCTGCTCCTACTGCCACCACCACCATCTGCTCCTACTGCCACCACCACCACCCTCATAACCAGTACCACCACAGAATAGAACACACAAACTCGGATCATATCTTTGATCTTTGTAGTTATGACCTCAGAAACAAGCGAGGTGCCCAACATACTTGGCAGCCTAGTGGGTATTATCAGCCAGTTGAGTTTCAGTGGCATACCTGGAAACCAATCACCACTTTAATGTATGGGAAGATGGTGTCATTATCATGGATCTAAACCTGTGCCTCGTGTTGTGGATGTTTGTAGTGTCATAAGACATACAAGCTCATGCCTCGTGTTGTGGATGTTTGTAGTGTCGTAAGACATACAAGCTCATGCCTCGTTTTGTGGATGTTTGTAGTGTCGTAAGACATACAAGCTCATGCCTCGTGTGGATGTTTGTAGTGTCATAAGACATACAAGCTCATGCCTCGTGTGGATGTTTGTAGAGTCATAAGACATACAAGCTCATGCCTCGTGTTGTGGATGTTTGTAGAGTCATAAGACATACAAGCTCATGCCTCGTGTTGTGGATGTTTGTAGTGTCATAAGACATACAAGCTCATGCCTCGTGTGGATGTTTGTAGTGTCATAAGACATACAAGCTCATGCCTCGTGTGGATGTTTGTAGTGTCATAAGACATACAAGCTCATGCCTCGTGTGGATGTTTGTAATGTCATAAGACATACAAGCTCATGCCTCGTGTGGATGTTTGTAGTGTCACTAGACATACAAGCTCATGCCTCGTGTTGTGGATGTTTGTAATGTCATAAGACATACAAGCTCATGCCTCGTGTGGATGTTTGTAGTGTCACTAGACATACAAGCTCATGCCTCGTGTGGATGTTTGTAGTGTCACTAGACATACAAGCTCATGCCTCGTGTGGATGTTTGTAGCGTCACTAGACAACTAGACACTACCTCGAGTGAGTCGGACCATTAAGACATAAGATGAAGCAAGTGAGAAAGAGAGAGAGAGAGAGACTTATTCTATTGACAGATAAATAGTCAATCATGTCGGTGCTTGCAATATTTTTCAGTACAGTAGAAGAAATATGGGAATCTGATTTCTCTGAAACTGGTAAATGTGGCTTTGATATTCAGCAATAATAAACTCTTGGGTAATAAAACCTAAGTTAGAAAAATAAGAATTATAATGCCCTAAACTTACACATATTCTACCAGCTACTGAAGACACGTGTGCACACACTGTGTATTATATCACAGGTAAGTGTAAGGAAAGTTTAGGTGGCAGCATGCGGCACCCCTTCAAACACCGGAATAACTGATTTATATTCTACGTATGATCATCTTATGCAGGTGCTACGCACTCATACTTGGTGTCACACTCATACTTGTAATGTCACACATACTTGTAATGTCACACACTCATACTTGTAATGTCACACATACTTGTAATGTCACACACTCATACTTGTAATGTCACACATACTTGTAATGTCACACACTCATACTTGTAATGTCACACATACTTGTAATGTCACACACTCATACTTGTAATGTCACACACTCATACTTGTAATGTCACACACTCATACTTGATGTAGTGTCACACTCATGCTTGACGCAGTGTCACACACTTATACTTGACTCTCACAACTGCTACATCACTACAGTACTACACAGGTGAGGAGGACGCTCCTGACTCTCACAACTGCTACATCACTACAGTACTACACAGGTGAGGAGGACGCTCCTGACTCACAACTGCTACATCACTACAGTACTACACCGGTGAGGAGGACGCTCCTGACTCTCACAACTGCTACATCACTACAGTACTACACAGGTGAGGAGGACGCTCCTGACTCTCACAACTGCTACATCACTACAGTACTACACAGGTGAGGAGGACGCTCCTGACTCTCACAACTGCTACATCACTACAGTACTACACAGGTGAGGAGGACGCTCCTGACTCTCACAACTGCTACATCACTACAGTACTACACAGGTGAGGAGGACGCTCCTGACTCTCACAACTGCTACATCACTACAGTACTACACAGGTGAGGAGGACGCTCCTGACTCTCACAACTGCTACATCACTACCACTTGCTTTTGACGCACTGGAAAACAAGTAAATTGCTATTGCACTATACACAGACTTCGTGAAAGCCTTCACCAAGTGTGACGATGGTGTAACAACACACACACAGCGTCGAAAAGGAATAACTGCAAGCGTGAGTAGATTAATCTTCTCAGGTTTAATGTACCACCCATCATATTTCTTTGTCTCATTTGCAGGAAGCACTAATTCCTTGTAGGTCATTCAGCGTAAGGTGCAATCGAATCTTGTTCACTCAGAGTTGTGGCGATATCTTATACCGACTACAGAGCAGCAGTCAGCAAATTGATATAGGCTTCCACAGTTACAAGCTGTTTCCTGTAATGTATGGTACTCCTCTCCGGTTCTCTTTAGAACATAAGGAAGGATAAACACTGCAACAGGCCTACTGGCCCATACTAGGGAGGTTCTTCTCAAACCCAAACCCATTAACAAAAGTATTTGCCTAAACCATTTTCAATGCTACACTGTTAACTCATGTGCAAACCCCACTCAAATCCAACCTGTCTCATTCATATTTGTCTAAACATAAAATCTAGTAGTGTATCATCCCTGTAGACTAGAGCCTACTAGAGTGTGTGTGAGAGAGGCAGCCAGCCCACACTAGCCACCATGCAAGTCTACTACCAGTTGGCCGCTGAGAACAATGTGATGATCAAGGACGATCTATCACAGTGATGGACAGACAAAACCTGAAACACACTACAAAATCAGTCAGCTCATTTTATAGTGCAGAAGAGGAATGTAAGGGACCTGGAGCGATGCCGGAAAATGATAGACTCGATAACAATAAACTTAAAAAAAAAAAAGAGTTGACAAGCCAGTGTTGATATTCATGCCTAAGGCATTTCCGTGAGGGTAAGAGGGTAACACCAAACACTGTGTATATAGTGTGGTGGCTGGTGCTTGTGTATATAGTGTGGTGGCTGGTGCTTGTGTATATAGTGTGGTCGCTGGTGCTTGTGTATATAGTGTGGTGGCTGGTGCTTGTGTATATAGTGTGGTGGCTGGTGCTTGTGTATATAGTGTGGTCGCTGGTGCTTGTGTATATAGTGTGGTGGCTGGTGCTTGTGTATATAGTGTGGTGGCTGGTGCTTGAGTATATAGTGTGGCGGCTGGTACCTGTGTATATAGTGTGGTGGCTGGTGCTTGAGTATATAGTGTGGTGGCTGGTGCCTGTGTATATAGTGTGGTGGCTGGTGCTTGAGTATATAGTGTGGTGGCTGGTACCTGTGTATATAGTGTGGTGGCTGGTGCTTGAGTATATAGTGTGGTGGCTGGTGCCTGTGTATATAGTGTGGTGGCTGGTGCTTGTGTATATAGTGTGGTGGCTGGTGCCTGTGTATATAGTGTGGTGGCTGGTGCTTGAGTATATAGTGTGGTGGCTGGTGCTTGTGTATATAGTGTGGTCGCTGGTGCTTGTGTATATAGTATGGTGGCTGGTGCTTGTGTATATAGTGTGGTGGCTGGTGCCTGTGTATATAGTGTGGTGGCTGGTGCTTGAGTATATAGTGTGGTGGCTGGTGCTTGTGTATATAGTGTGGTCGCTGGTGCTTGTGTATATAGTATGGTGGCTGGTGCTTGTGTATATAGTGTGGTTGCTGGTGCTTGTGTATATAGTATGGTGGCTGGTGCCTGTGTATATAGTGTGGTGGCTGGTGCTTGAGTATATAGTGTGGTGGCTGGTGCTTGTGTATATAGTGTGGTCGCTGGTGCTTGTGTATATAGTATGGTGGCTGGTGCTTGTGTATATAGTGTGGTGGCTGGTGCTTGTGTAGTGTGGTGGCTGGTGCTTGTGTATATAGTGTGGTGGCTAGTGTCTGTGTATATAGTGCGGTGGCTGGTGCTTGTGTATATAGTGTGGTGGCTGGTGCTTGTGTATATAGTGTGGTGGCTGGTGTCTATGTATATAGAGTGGTGGCTTGTGCCTGTGTATATAGTGTGGCTGGTGCCTGTGTATATAGTGTGGTGGCTGGTGCCTGTGTATATAGTGTGGTGACTGGTGCTTGTCTATATAGTGTGGCTGGTGCCTGTGTATATAGTGTGGTGGCTGGTGCCTGTGTATATAGTGTGGTGGCTGGTGCTTCTGTATATAGTGTGGTGGCTGGTGCTTGTGTATATAGTGTGGTGGCTGGTGCTTGTGTATATAGTGTGGTAGCTGGTGCCTGTGTATATAGTGTGGTGGCTGGTGCTTGTGTATATAGTGTGGCGGCTGGTGCTTGTGTAGTGTGGCGGCTGGTGCTTGTGTATATAGTGTGGTGGCTGGTGCTTGTGTATATAGTGTGGTGGCTGGTGCCTGTGTATATAGTGTGGTGGCTGGTGCTTGTGTATATAGTGTGGTGGCTGGTGTCTGTGTATATAGTGTGGTGGCTGGTGCTTGTGTATATAGTGTGGTGGCTGGTGCCTGTGTATATAGTGTGGTGGCTGGTGCTTGTGTATATAGTGTGGTGGCTGGTGTCTGTATATAGTGTGGTGGCTGGTGCTTGTGTATATAGTGTGGCGGCTGGTGCTTGTGTATATAGTGTGGTGGCTGGTGCTTGTGTATATAGTGTGGTGGCAGGTGCCTGTGTATATAGTGTGGTGGCTGGTGCTTGTGTATATAGTGTGGCGGCTGGTGCTTGTGTATATAGTGTGGTGGCTGGTGCTTGTGTATATAGTGTGGTGGCTGGTGCTTGTGTATATAGTGTGGTGGCTGGTGCTTGTGTATATAGTGTGGTGGCTGGTGCCTGTGTATATAGTGTGGTGGCTTGTGCCTGTGTATATAGTGTGGTGGCTGGTGCTTGTGTATATAGTGTGGTGGCTGGTGCTTGTGTATATAGTGTGGCGGCTGGTGCTTGTGTATATAGTGTGGTGGCTGGTGCTTGTGTATATAGTGTGGCGGCTGGTGCTTGTGTATATAGTGTAGTGGCTGGTGCTTGTGTATATAGTGTGGTGGCTGGTGCTTGTGTATATAGTGTGGTGGCTGGTGCCTGTGTATATAGTGTGGTGGCTGGTGCTTGTGTATATAGTGTGGTGGCTGGTGCTGGGTGTATATAGTGTGGTGGCTGGTGCTTGTGTATGTAGTGTGGCGGCTGGTGCCTGTGTATATAGTGTGGCGGCTGGTGCTTGTGTATATAGTGTGGCGGCTGGTGCCTGTGTATATAGTGTGGCGGCTGGTGCTTGTGTATATAGTGTGGTGGCTGGTGCTTGTGTATATAGTATGGTGGCTGGTGCTTGTGTATATAGTGTGGTGGCTGGTGCCTGTGTATATAGTGTGGTGGCTGGTGCCTGTGTATATAATGTGGCTGGTGCTTGTGTATATAGTGTGGTGGCTGGTGCTTGTGTATATAGTGTGGCGGCTGGTGCTTGTGTATATAGTGTGGCGGCTGGTGCTTGTGTATATAGTGTATTGGCTGGTGCCTGCGTATATATAGTGTGGTGGCTGGTGCCTGTGTATACAGTGTGGCGGCTGGTGCCTGTGTATATAGTGTGGTGGCTGGTGTCTGTGTATATAGTGTGGTGGCTGGTGCCTGTGTATATAGTGTGGTGGCTGGTGCCTATGTATATAGTGTGGTGGCTGGTGCTTGTGTATATAGTGTGGTGGCTGGTGCCTGTGTATATAGTGTGGTGGCTTGTGCCTGTGTATATAGTGTGGTGGCTGGTGCTTGTGTATATAGTGTGGTGGCTGGTGCTTGTGTATATAGTGTGGCGGCTGGTGCTTGTGTATATAGTGTGGTGGCTGGTGCTTGTGTATATAGTGTGGCGGCTGGTGCTTGTGTATATAGTGTAGTGGCTGGTGCTTGTGTATATAGTGTGGTGGCTGGTGCTTGTGTATATAGTGTGGTGGCTGGTGCCTGTGTATATAGTGTGGTGGCTGGTGCTTGTGTATATAGTGTGGTGGCTGGTGCTGGGTGTATATAGTGTGGTGGCTGGTGCTTGTGTATGTAGTGTGGCGGCTGGTGCCTGTGTATATAGTGTGGCGGCTGGTGCTTGTGTATATAGTGTGGCGGCTGGTGCCTGTGTATATAGTGTGGCGGCTGGTGCTTGTGTATATAGTGTGGTGGCTGGTGCTTGTGTATATAGTATGGTGGCTGGTGCTTGTGTATATAGTGTGGTGGCTGGTGCCTGTGTATATAGTGTGGTGGCTGGTGCCTGTGTATATAATGTGGCTGGTGCTTGTGTATATAGTGTGGTGGCTGGTGCTTGTGTATATAGTGTGGCGGCTGGTGCTTGTGTATATAGTGTGGCGGCTGGTGCTTGTGTATATAGTGTATTGGCTGGTGCCTGCGTATATATAGTGTGGTGGCTGGTGCCTGTGTATACAGTGTGGCGGCTGGTGCCTGTGTATATAGTGTGGTGGCTGGTGTCTGTGTATATAGTGTGGTGGCTGGTGCCTGTGTATATAGTGTGGTGGCTGGTGCCTATGTATATAGTGTGGTGGCTGGTGCTTGTGTATATAGTGTGGTGGCTGGTGCTTGTGTATATAGTGTGGTGGCTGGTGCTTGTGTATATAGTGTGGTGGCTGGTGCTTGTGTATATAGTGTGGTGGCTGGTGCTTGTGTATACAGTGTGGTGGCTGGTGCCTGTGTATATAGTGTGGTGGCTTGTGCCTGTGTATATAGTGTGGTGGCTGGTGCTTGTGTATATAGTGTGGTGGCTGGTGCCTGTGTATATAGTGTGGTGGCTGGTGCTTGTGTATATAGTGTGGTGGCTGGTGCTTGTGTATATAGTGTGGCGGCTGGTGCTTGTGTATATAGTGTGGTGGCTGGTGCTTGTGTATATAGTGTGGTGGCTGGTGCTTGTGTATATAGTGTGGTGGCTGGTGCTTGTGTATATAGTGTGGCGGCTGGTGCTTGTGTATATAGTGTGGTGACTGGTGCTTGTGTATATAGTGTGGCGGCTGGTGCTTGTGTATATAGTGTGGTGGCTGGTGCTTGTGTATATAGTGTGGCGGCTGGTGCTTGTGTATATAGTGTGGCGGCTGGTGCTTGTGTATATAGTGTGGTGGCTGGTGCTTGTGTATATAGTGTGGTGGCTGGTGCTTGTGTATATAGTGTGGTGGGTGGTGCTTGTGTATATAGTGTGGTGGCTGGTGCTTGTGTATATAGTGTGGTGGCTGGTGCTTGTGTATATAGTGTGGTGGCTGGTGCTTGTGTATATAGTGTGGTGGCTGGTGCTATGTATAGTGTGGTGGCTGGTGCTTGTGTATATAGTGTGGCGGCTGGTGCTTGTGTATATAGTGTGGTGGCTGGTGCTTGTGTATATAGTGTGGCGGCTGGTGCTTGTGTATGTAGTGTAGTGGCTGGTGCTTGTGTATATAGTGTGGTGGCTGGTGCTTGTGTATATAGTGTGGCGGCTGGTGCTTGTGTATATAGTGTAGTGGCTTGTGCCTGTCTATATAGTGTGGTGGTTGGTGCCTGTGTATATAGTGTAGTGGCTGGTGCTTGTGTATATAGTGTGGCGGCTGGTGCTTGTGTATATAGTGTGGCGGCTGGTGCTTGTGTATATAGTGTGGTGGCTGGTGCTTGTGTATATAGTGTGGTCGCTGGTGCTTGTGTATATAGTGTAGTGGCTGGTGCTTGTGTATATAGTGTAGTGGCTGGTGCTTGTGTATATAGTGTGGCGGCTGGTGCTTGTGTATATAGTGTGGCGGCTGGTGCTTGTGTATATAGTGTAGTGGCTGGTGCTTGTGTATATAGTGTAGTGGCTGGTGCTTGTGTATATAGTGTAGTGGCTGGTGCTTGTGTATATAGTGTAGTGGCTGGTGCTTGTGTATATAGTGTGGCGGCTGGTACTTGTGTATATAGTGTAGTGGCTGGTGCTTGTGTATATAGTGTGGCGGCTGGTGCTTGTGTATGTAGTGTGGTGGCTGGTGCTTGTGTATATAGTGTGGCGGCTGGTGCTTGTGTATATAGTGTGGTGGCTGGTGCTTGTGTATATAGTGTGGCGGCTTGTGCTTGTGTATATAGTGTGGTGTCTGGTGCTTGTGTATATAGTGTGGTGACTGGTGCTTGTGTATATAGTGTAGTGGCTGGTGCTTGTGTATATAGTGTGGTGGCTGGTGCTTGTATATATAGTGTGGTGGCTGGTGCTTGTGTATATAGTGTGGTGGCTGGTTCCTGTGTATATAGTGTGGTGGCTGGTGCTTGTGTATATAGTGTGGCGGCTGGTGCCTGTGTATATAGTGTGGTGGCTGGTGCCTGTGTATATAGTGTGGTGGCTGGTGCTTGTGTATGTAGTGTGGTGGCTGGTGCTTGTGTATATAGTGTGGTGGCTGGTGCCTGTGTATATAGTGTGGTGGCTGGTGCTTGTGTATATAGTGTGGTGGCTGGTGCTTGTGTATATAGTGTGGTGGCTGGTGCCTGTGTATATAGTGTGGTGGCTGGTGCTTGTGTATATAGTGTGGTGGCTGGTGCTTGTGTATATAGTGTGGTGGCTGGTGCCTGTGTATATAGTGTGGTGGCTGGTGCTTGTGTATATAGTGTGGTGGCTGGTGCTTGTGTGTATAGTGTGGTCGCTGGTGCTTGTGTATATAGTGTGGTCGCTGGTGCTTGTGTATATAGTGTGGTGGCTGGTGCTTGTGTATATAGTGTGGTGGCTGGTGCTTGTGTGTATAGTGTGGTGGCTGGTGCCTGTGTATATAGTGTGGTGGCTGGTGCCTGTGTATATAGTGTGGTGGTTGGTACCTGTGTATATAGTGTAGTGGCTGGTGCCTGTGTATATAGTGTGGTGGCTGGTGCTTGTGTATATAGTGTGGTGACTGGTGCTTGTGTATATAGTGTAGTGGCTGGTGTTTGTGTATATAGTGTGGTGGCTGGTGCTTGTGTATATAGTGTGGAGGCTGGTGCTTGTGTATATAGTGTGGTGGCTGGTACCTGTGTATATAGTGTGGTGGCTGGTGCCTGTGTATATAGTGTGGTGGCTGGTGCTTGTGTATATAGTGTGGTGGCTGGTGCTTGTGTATATAGTGTAGTGGCTGGTGCTTGTGTATATAGTGTGGTGGCTTGTGCTTGTGTATATAGTGTGGTGGCTGGTGCCTGTCTATATAGTGTGGTGGTTGGTGCCTGTGTATATAGTGTAGTGGCTGGTGCTTGTGTATATATTGTGGCGGCTGGTGCTTGTGTATATAGTGTGGCGGCTGGTGCTTGTGTATATAGTGTGGTGGCTGGTGCTTGTGTATATAGTGTGGTCGCTGGTGCTTGTGTATATAGTGTAGTGGCTGGTGCTTGTGTATATAGTGTAGTGGCTGGTGCTTGTGTATATAGTGTGGCGGCTGGTGCTTGTGTATATAGTGTGGCGGCTGGTGCTTGTGTATATAGTGTGGCTGGTGCTTAAGTATATAGTGTGGTGGCTGGTGCTTGTGTATATAGTGTGGTGGCTGGTGCTTGTGTATATAGTGTGGCGGCTGGTGCTTGTGTATATAGTGTAGTGGCTGTTGCTTGTGTATATAGTGTAGTGGCTGGTGCTTTTGTATATAGTGTGGCGGCTGGTGCTTGTGTATATAGTGTAGTGGCTGGTGCTTGTGTATATAGTGTGGCGGCTGGTGCTTGTGTATGTAGTGTGGTGGCTGGTGCTTGTGTATATAGTGTGGCGGCTGGTGCTTGTGTATATAGTGTGGTGGCTGGTGCTTGTGTATATAGTGTGGCGGATTGTGCTTGTGTATATAGTGTGGTGACTGGTGCTTGTGTATATAGTGTAGTGGCTGGTGCTTGTGTATATAGTGTGGTGGCTGGTGCTTGTGTATATAGTGTGGTGGCTGGTGCTTGTGTATATAGTGTGGTGGCTGGTGCCTGTGTATATAGTGTGGTGGCTGGTGCTTGTGTATATAGTGTGGTGGCTGGTGCTTGTGTATATAGTGTGGTGGCTGGTGCCTGTATATAGTGTGGTGGTTGGTGCTTGTGTATATAGTGTGGTGGCTGGTGCTTGTGTATATAGTGTGGTGGCTGGTGCCTGTGTATATAGTGTGGTGGCTGGTGCTTGTGTATATAGTGTGGTGGCTGGTGCTTGTGTATATAGTGTGGTGGCTGGTGCCTGTGTATATAGTGTGGTGGCTGGTGCTTGTGTATATAGTGTGGTGGCTGGTGCTTGTGTATATAGTGTGGTGGCTGGTGCCTTTGTATATAGTGTGGTGGCTGGTGCTTGTGTATATAGTGTGGTGGCTGGTGCTTGTGTGTATAGTGTGGTGTCTGGTGCTTGTGTATATAGTGTGGTGGCTGGTGCTTGTGTGTATAGTGTGGTGTCTGGTGCTTGTGTATATAGTGTGGTGGCTGGTGCCTGTGTATATAGTGTGGTGGTTGGTACCTGTGTATATAGTGTGGTGGCTGGTGCCTGTGTATATAGTGTGGTGGCTGGTGCTTGTGTATATAGTGTGGTGGCTGGTGCTTGTGTATATAGTGTGGTGACTGGTGCTTGTGTATATAGTGTAGTGGCTGGTGCTTGTGTATATAGTGTGGTGGCTGGTGCTTGTGTATATAGTGTGGAGGCTGGTGCTTGTGTATATAGTGTGGTGGCTGGTACCTGTGTATATAGTGTGGTGGCTGGTGCCTGTGTATATAGTGTGGTGGCTGGTGCTTGTGTATATAGTGTGGTGGCTGGTGCTTGTGTATATAGTGTAGTGGCTGGTGCTTGTGTATATAGTGTGGTGGCTGGTGCTTGTGTATATAGTGTGGTGGCTGGTGCCTGTCTATATAGTGTGGTGGTTGGTGCCTGTGTATATAGTGTAGTGGCTGGTGCTTGTGTATATAGTGTGGCGGCTGGTGCTTGTGTATATAGTGTGGCGGCTGGTGCTTGTGTATATAGTGTGGTGGCTGGTGCTTGTGTATATAGTGTGGTCGCTGGTGCTTGTGTATATAGTGTAGTGGCTGGTGCTTGTGTATATAGTGTAGTGGCTGGTGCTTGTGTATATAGTGTGGCGGCTGGTGCTTGTGTATATAGTGTGGCGGCTGGTGCTTGTGTATATAGTGTGGCTGGTGCTTATGTATATAGTGTGGTGGCTGGTGCTTGTGTATATAGTGTGGTGGCTGGTGCTTGTGTATATAGTGTGGCGGCTGGTGCTTGTGTATATAGTGTAGTGGCTGATGCTTGTGTATATAGTGTAGTGGCTGGTGCTTGTGTATATAGTGTAGTGGCTGGTGCTTGTGTATATAGTGTGGCGGCTGGTGCTTGTGTATGTAGTGTGGTGGCTGGTGCTTGTGTATATAGTGTGGCGGCTGGTGCTTGTGTATATAGTGTGGTGGCTGGTGCTTGTGTATATAGTGTGGTGGCTGGTGCTTGTGTATATAGTGTGGTGACTGGTGCTTGTGTATATAGTGTAGTGGCTGGTGCTTGTGTATATAGTGTGGTGGCTGGTGCTTGTATATATAGTGTGGTGGCTGGTGCTTGTGTATATAGTGTGGTGGCTGGTGCCTGTGTATATAGTGTGGTGGCTGGTGCTTGTGTATATAGTATGGTGGCTGGTGCTTGTGTATATAGTGTGGTGGCTGGTGCCTGTGTATATAGTGTGGTGGCTGGTGCTCGTGTATATAGTGTGGTGGCTGGTGCTTGTGTATATAGTGTGGTGGCTGGTGCCTGTGTATATAGTGTGGTGGTTGGTGCTTGTGTATATAGTGTGGTGGCTGGTGCTTGTGTATATAGTGTGGTGGCTGGTGCTTGTGTATATAGTGTGGTGGCTGGTGCCTTTGTATATAGTGTGGTGGCTGGTGCTTGTGTATATAGTGTGGTGGCTGGTGCTTGTGTGTATAGTGTGGTGTCTGGTGCTTGTGTATATAGTGTGGTGGCTGGTGCTTGTGTGTATAGTGTGGTGGCTGGTGCCTGTGTATATAGTGTGGTGGCTGGTGCCTGTGTATATAGTGTGGTGGTTGGTACCTGTGTATATAGTGTGGTGGCTGGTGCCTGTGTATATAGTGTGGTGGCTGGTGCTTGTGTATATAGTGTGGTGGCTGGTGCTTGTGTATATAGTGTGGTGACTGGTGCTTGTGTATATAGTGTAGTGGCTGGTGCTTGTGTATATAGTGTAGTGGCTGGTGCTTGTGTATATAGTGTGGAGGCTGGTGCTTGTGTATATAGTGTGGTGGCTGGTACCTGTGTATATAGTGTGGTGGCTGGTGCCTGTGTATATAGTGTGGTGGCTGGTGCTTGTGTATATAGTGTGGTGGTTGGTGCTTGTGTATATAGTGTAGTGGCTGGTGCTTGTGTATATAGTGTGGTGGCTGGTGCTTGTGTATATAGTGTGGTGGCTGCTGCCTGTCTATATAGTGTGGTGGTTGGTGCCTGTGTATATAGTGTAGTGGCTGGTGCTTGTGTATATAGTGTGGCGGCTGGTGCTTGTGTATATAGTGTGGCGGCTGGTGCTTGTGTATATAGTGTGGTGTCTGGTGCTTGTGTATATAGTGTGGTCGCTGGTGCTTGTGTATATAGTGTAGTGGCTGGTGCTTGTGTATATAATGTAGTGGTTGGTGCTTGTGTATATAGTGTGGCGGCTGGTGCTTGTGTATATAGTGTGGCGGCTGGTGCTTGTGTATATAGTGTGGCTGGTGCTTATGTATATAGTGTGGTGGCTGGTGCTTGTGTGTATAGTGTGGTGGCTGGTGCTTGTGTATATAGTGTGGCGGCTGGTGCTTGTGTATATAGTGTGGCTGGTGCTTATGTATATAGTGTGGTGGCTGGTGCTTGTGTATATAGTGTGGTGGCTGGTGCTTGTGTATATAGTGTGGCGGCTGGTGCTTGTGTATATAGTGTAGTGGCTGGTGCTTGTGTATATAGTGTAGTGGCTGGTGCTTGTGTATATAGTGTAGTGGCTGGTGCTTGTGTATATAGTGTGGCGGCTGGTGCTTGTGTATGTAGTGTGGTGGCTGGTGGTTGTGTATATAGTGTGGCGGCTGGTGCTTGTGTATATAGTGTGGTGGCTGGTGCTTGTGTATATAGTGTGGCGGCTTGTGCTTGTGTATATAGTGTGGTGGCTGGTGCTTGTGTATATAGTGTGGTGACTGGTGCTTGTGTATATAGTGTAGTGGCTGGTGCTTGTGTATATAGTGTGGTGGCTGGTGCTTGTATATATAGTGTGTTGGCTGGTGCTTGTGTATATAGTGTGGTGGCTGGTGCTTGTGTATATAGTGTGGTGGCTGGTGCCTGTGTATATAGTGTGGTGGCTGGTGCTTGTGTATATAGTGTGGTGGCTGGTGCTTGTGTATATAGTGTGGTGGCTGGTGCATGTGTATATAGTGGTGGCTCGTGCTTGTGTATATAGTGTGGTGGCTGGTGCTTGTGTATATAGTGTGGTGGCTTGTGCTTGTGTATATAGTGTGGTGGCTGGTGCTTGTGTGTATAGTGTGGTGGCTGGTGCTTGTGTATATAGTGTGGCGGCTGGTGCTTGTGTATATAGTGTGGTGGCTGGTGCTTGTGTATATAGTGTGGTGGCTGGTGCTTGTGTATATAGTGTGGTGGCTGGTGCTTGTGTATATAGTGTGGAGGCTGGTGCTTGTGTATATAGTGTGGTGGCTGGTTCCTGTGTATATAGTGTGGTGGCTGGGGCCTGTGTATATAGTGTGGTGGCTGGTGCTTGTGTATATAGTGTGGTGGCTGGTGCTTGTGTATATAGTGTGGTGGCTGGTGCCTGTGTATATAGTGTGGCGGCTGGTACCTGTGTATATAGTGTGGTGGCTGGTGCCTGTGTATATAGTGTGGTGGCTGGTGCTTGTGTATATAGTGTGGTGGCTGGTGCCTGTGTATATAGTGTGGTGGCTTGTGCTTGTGTATATAGTGTGGTGGCTAGTGCCTGTGTATATAGTGTGGTGGTATTCATTTGTCCTTGTGTGCTTGTTAGTTTTGAGGGGTGGTATTAGCATGTGGGTGTTAGTATTTATACCTTTATATAGAGTAGAGCGCTAAATGTGTATATACAATGGATGTAAGTGCTGTGTAAATATTGCAACTTGCGTTCTCTTGTTTGGTGGTGCTGTGGTGGCTGGTGTTGGGAGTGTTACGTGGAGAGGCGAGGTGGGCGGAGCTGGCGCAGTGCCACACTGAGGGTGACCTCTGACTGTGCGCGCGGCGCACTGGGGTCACCTTCCATCGTAAACCAAGGATGACCACTTCTCCGCTTGCTGTAGCAACCCATGTTCTTACTGCACTTGCTGTTGATACTAATGTTGTTACTACTACAGTTAATGCTGCTGTTAGTACTCCAACTGATGCTTCTACTACTACTACTGATGCTACTACTACAACTGATGCTTCTACTACTACTACTACTGATGCTACTACTACAACTGATGCTTCTACTACTACTACAACTGATGCTTCTACTACTACTACTACTGATGCTACTACTACAACTGATGCTTCTACTACTACTACTGATGCTTCTACTACAGCTGGTGCTGCTGCTGCTGCTGATGCTGCTACTGCTGCTGATGCTGCTACTGCAACTGGTGGCTTCTGCTGCTACTGCAGCTGGTGCTTACTGCTGCTACAGCTGATGCTTACTGCTACTACAAGCTGATGGCTCACTGCTACTGCAGCTGCAGTGCTTCTGCTACTACTGCAAGCTGTGCTTCTGCTACTGCTACTGATGCTTCTGCTGCTACTGCAAGCTGGTGCTTCTACTACTACTCTGCATGCTTCTGGCTGCTGCTGCAGCTGATGCTTCTCTACTACTACAGGCTGGTGGCTACTACTACTGCAACTGATGCTTACTACTGCTGCAACTGGTGGCTTCTGCTACTGCTACTGCAGTGCTTCTGCACTGCAAGCTGGTGCTTCTACTGCTACTGCTGGTGGTGCTTCTGCTACTGCAGCTGGATGGCTTCTGCTACTGCTGCAGCTGTGCTTGCACTGCTACGGACTGTACTGGCTGCTACTGCTGCTGGTGGCATGCTGCTGCTAGCTACTGCACTGTGATGCTGCTGCTGCTGCTGAGTGCTGCTACTACTGCTGTGCTACTACTGCTGCTGATGCTGTGCTACTGCTGCTGATGTGCTACTGCAGCTGATGCTTGCTGCTACTGCAGCTGGTGGCTTCTGCTGCTACTACAGCTGGTGCTTCTGCTGCTGCTGCAACTGGTGGCTCTGCTACTGCTACTGCTGCTTGCTACTACTGCTGGTGCTGCTACTGCAGCTGGTGGCTACTGCTGCTGCAGCTAGCTTCTGCTGCTGCTACAAGCTGGATGCTTCTACTACTGCTGCATGCTGCTGCTGGCTGCTGCTACTACTGATGCTACTGCTACTGCTGATGCTGCTGCACAGCTGGATGGCTACTGCTGCTGCAGCTGGTTGCTGCTGCTGCTACAGCTGGTGGCTTCTGCTGCTGCTACTGCTGGTGCTGCTGCTGCTGCTGGTGCTGCTGCAGGCTGGTGGCTTCTGCTACTGCTGCAGTGCTGCTACTGCAGCTGGTGGCTGCTTCTGCTGCTACAGCTGGTGGCTGACTACTGCTGTGCTACTGCTGCAAGGCTGTGCTTCTGCTACTGCTACTGCTGTGCTGCTACTGCTGCTGGTGCTGCTGCTACAGGCGGTGCTTACTACTGCTGCAAGGCAGTGGCTGCTACTGCTACGCTGGTGGCTCTGCTACTGCTACTGCTACGATGCTGCTACTGACTGGATGGCTTCTGCTACTACTGCTACTGATGCTGCTACTGCAGCTGGTGGCTTGCTACTGCTACTACTGTGCTACTACTGCAGCTGAGGTGCTTCTGCTACTGCAGCTGTGCTTCTGCTACTGCACAACTGATGCTTCTACTACTGCTGCTTGCTGCTACTACTGCAACTGATGGCTTACTGCTACTACTGCTGATGCTACTGCTACAGCTGTGCTACTACAGCTGGTGCTTCTGCTACTACAGCCAGTGCTTCTGCTACTGCTACTGCTGATCTGCTGCTGCAGCTGGTGCTTGCTGCTGCTGGCAGGTGGCTTCACTGCTGCTGCACTGCTTGGCTGCTGCTACTGCTGCTGCTGCTTCTACTGCTGCTGCAGCTGAGCTTACTGCTGCTACTGCTGATGCTGCTACTGCAGCTGGTGGCTCTGCTACTGCTACTGCTGATGCTTCTGCTACTACTGCTGCTGGTGCTTCTGCTGCTCAGCTGGATGCTTACTGCTGCTTGCTGGTGCTGCTACTGCAGCTGTGCTTCTGCTACTGCTGCTGCAGTGCTGCTGCTACTACAGCTGGTGCTTACTGCTACTGCTGCTGGTGCTCTCACTGCTACTGCTGCAGTGCTCGTGCTACTGCAGCTGATGCTACTGCACTGCTACTGCTGCTGCTCAGCTACTGCTACTGCAGATGCTGCTACTGCAGCAGTGCTTCTGCTGCTACAGCTGTGGCTACTGCTGCACAGCAGTGGCTTCCCACTACTGCTACAGCTGTGCTTACTACTGCACATGCTGCTACTACAGCTGTGCTTCTGCTGCTGCACTGCTACTGTGCTGCTGCTCTGCTGATGCTGCTACTGCAAGCTGGTGCTTCTGCTGCTACAGTGGTACTACTGCTGTGGCTACTACTGCTGCAGCTGGTGCTCTGCTACTGCTACTGCTGATGCACTGCACTGCTGATGCTTACTGCTGCAGCTGAGTGCTTCTGCTACTACTACAACTGTGCTTCTGCTGCTGACTGCTGCTGCTGCATGGCTACTGCTACAGCTATGCTGGTGCTACTGCTACTGTGGCTGCTGCTACTGCTGATGCTTACTGCTGACTACTGCAGCAGTGCTTCTGCTGCTACTGCAGCTGAGTGCTTCTGCTGCTGCTGCGTGCTTACTGCTGCTACTGCAGTGCTTCTACTGCTACTGCAGGTGCTTACTGCTACTACAACTGATGCTTCTGCTACTACTGCAATGATTGCTACTACTACTGCAGCTGCTGCTTCTACTGCTGCAAGCTGGTGCTTACTGCTACTCAGGTGGTGCTACTACTGCTGCTAGTGAGCTTGCTGCTACTACAGCTGATGCTTCTACTGCTGCTGCAGCTGGTGGCTCTACTGCTGCTAGCATGTGGCTGCTACTGCTGTCTTCTACTGCTACTGCAGCGGATGCTTCTACTGCTACTAGCAACGGTGCTTACTGCTACTGCAGCTGTGGCTTTACTGCTACTGCAACTGGTGGCTTGCTACTGCTACAGCGGTGGCTGCTACTGCTACTGCAACTGGATGCTTCTACTACTGCAGTACACAGTGCTTACTGCTGCTGCTGCTACTGGTGGCTACTACTGCTACTGCAGCTGGTGGCTACTGCTACTGCAACAGTGCTGCTACTACTGCAGTGGCTGCTGCTACTGCTGATGCTTCACTGCTGCTTGCTGGTGGCTGCTACTGCACTAGCTGAGTGCTTGGTGCTACTACTGCTGATGCTTCTGCTACTGCACAAGTGCTTGGTGCTACTGCTACTGCAGGTGCTTACTGCTACTACTGCAACTGGCTGCTTGCTGCTTCTACTACTGCACTGATGCTTCTGCTACTGCTACTGCTGATGCTTGCTACTGCTGATCTGCTGCTGCAGTGCTTCTGCTACTGCTACTGCAGTGCTGCTACTGCTACTCTGTGCTCTACTGCTACTGCAACTGGTGCTTCTGCTACTGCTATGCAGTGCTTCTACTGCTACTGCAACTGGTGCTTCTGCTCTGCTACTGCAGTGCTTCTACTGCTACACTACATGTGCTTCTACTGCTACTGCTGAGTGGCTGCTACTGCTACTCACTGTGCTTCTACTACTGCTGCAACTGGTGCTTCTGCTACTGCACTGGTGGCTCTTCTACTGCTACAGCTGATGCTTCTGCTACTACTACAGCTGTGCTTCTACTGCTACCTGCTGTGCTACTGCTACTGCAGCTGGTGCTCTGCTACTGCTGGTGGCTACACTGCTACTGCAGCTGGTGCTTCTCTACTGCTACTGCTGTGCTTCTCTACTGCTACTGCAGGTGGCTTGCTCCTACTGCTGCTGGTGGCTTCTGCTGCTGCTGCTACTGCTGCTGCTACTGCAGCTGTCTGCTGCACTGCTGCTGGCTGCACTACTGCACTGGCTGCTGCTACTACTGCTGTGCTACTGCTAGCGTGCTGCTGCTGCTACTGCTGCATGCTGCTACTGCTGATGCTGCTGCTGCTGCTGGTGCTACTGCTACTGCTGCTGCTGCTACTGCTACTGCTGCTGCTGCTGCTGCTGCTGCTGCTGTGCTGCTGCTGCTGCAGCTGGTGGTTCTGCCTGCTGCTGCTGCACAGTGCTGCTGCACTGCTGGCTGCTGCTACTGCTGCTGTGCTGCTGCTGCAGGTGCTGCTGCTGCTGCTGCTGCTGCTAGCTGGTGGCTGCTGCTGCACTGCTGCTGCTGCACTGCTGCTGCTGCTGCTGCTACTGCTGTGCTGCTACTGCTGCTGGTGTGCTGCTACTGCTGCAGTGCTGTGCTGCTACGGTGATGCTGCTGCTGGTGGCTACTGCTGCTGCTGCTGCGGTGCTGCTGCTGCTGCTAGCTGGTGCTACTGCTGCTGCACTGCTGCTACTGCTACTAGCTCAGTGGCTTCTGCTACTGCTGCTAGCTGATGCTGCTACTGCTACAGCTGATGCTTCTACTACTGCTACTGGATGCTGCTACTACTGCTGCAACTGATGCTTCTGCTGCTACTGCACCGTGCTCTACTGCTAGCACGATGCTTCTACTACTGCATACGCAGTGCTGCTGCTGCTAGCAACTGCTGCTTACTGCTACTGCATGCTGCTACTGCAGGCTGGTGCTCTGCTACTGCTGCACTGCATGCTCTACTGCTGCTGACATGCTTCTGCTACTGCAGCTGTGCTTCTACTACTGACTACATGCTGTGCTGTGCTACTGCTACTGCTACTACTACTACTACTACATTTGTTTCTCACGAATTTCCTTCTGAGTGCTACTCTTAGTTGAGGAACCCAACTTTGATTTAAGGTTAGAATTTGATCAAACAAGGCGTGACTTAAGCGATATATAGCATCATTTTTCTTCTAATCTTCTTTCATCATATTATCATCCTCATCTCTTTGTTTCTTGTTTGTTACTTAGTAAATTATAAAAGCTTGAAGCTTAAGAAACTGACTTGATGGATACGTGGGTCGACGGACCAGCAGCAGCAGCCTTGTTAACCAGACAAACACCAGACGAGCCTGGCCTATGGCCAGGCTTTGGGAGTATAAAAACTCTCGGAACTCAGCTAAGGTATATCAAAGGGGACTATAAATACCGACAGTAAGAAAGTGTAGTTTGCCTACAGACTGATGCAAGCAAGAAAACAATTTTGTCGCATACACTCCAGGAAATTATTGAGCCCAGTGAAGGAGGAGAGAGATCAGCAGCGAAGACTTGGCTTTCCGGAAATAGGAAAAAATATCACATGAAGAATTTCCTTACACATGGGTTAATTATTTCTTAAGTCTTGTGGTAGTCTCTGACTTACAACAAGGTGTTCTTCCAGTTGATATTCTGAATAATGTGTTACCTAGTGTTTAGTGTAGGTGCAGTGGTATGTTACCTAGTGTTTAGTGTAGGTGCAGTGGTATGTTACCTGGTGCTTAGTGTAGGTGCAGTGGTATGTTACCTAGTGTTTAGTGTAGGTGCAGTGGTATGTTACCTAGTGTTTAGTGTAGGTGCAGTGGTATGTTACCTAGTGTTTAGTGTAGGTGCAGTGGTGTGTTACCTAGTGTTTACTGTAGGTGCAGTGGTATGTTACCTGGTGCTTAGTGTAGGTGCAGTGGTATGTTACCTAGTGTTTAGTGTAGGTGCAGTGGTATGTTACCTGGTGCTTAGTGTAGGTGCAGTGGTATGTTACCTAGTGTTTAGTGTAGGTGCAGTGGTGTGTTACCTAGTGTTTACTGTAGGTGCAGTGGTATGTTACCTGGTGCTTAGTGTAGGTGCAGTGGTATGTTACCTAGTGTTTAGTGTAGGTGCAGTGGTATGTTACCTAGTGTTTAGTGTAGGTGCAGTGGTATGTTACCTGGTGCTTAGTGTAGGTGCAGTGGTATGTTACCTAGTGTTTAGTGTAGGTGCAGTGGTATGTTACCTGGTGCTTAGTGTAGGTGCAGTGGTATGTTACCTAGTGTTTAGTGTAGGTGCAGTGGTATGTTACCTAGTGTTTAGTGTAGGTGCAGTGGTATGTTACCTGGTGCTTAGTGTAGGTGCAGTGGTATGTTACCTAGTGTTTAGTGTAGGTGCAGTGGTATGTTACCTGGTGCTTAGTGTAGGTGCAGTGGTATGTTACCTAGTGTTTAGTGTAGGTGCAGTGGTATGTTACCTAGTGTTTAGTGTAGGTGCAGTGGTATGTTACCTGGTGCTTAGTGTAGGTGCAGTGGTATGTTACCTAGTGTTTAGTGTAGGTGCAGTGGTGTGTTACCTAGTGTTTAGTGTAGGTGCAGTGGTGTGTTACCTAGTGTTTACTGTAGGTGCAGTGGTATGTTACCTAGTGTTTAGTGTAGGTGCAGTGGTATGTTACCTAGTGTTTAGTGTAGGTGCAGTGGTATGTTACCTGGTGTTTAGTGTAGGTGCAGTGGTATGTTACCTGGTGCTTAGTGTAGGTGCAGTGGTATGTTACCTAGTGTTTAGTGTAGGTGCAGTGGTATGTTACCTGGTGCTTAGTGTAGGTGCAGTGGTATGTTACCTGGTGCTTAGTGTAGGTGCAGTGGTATGTTACCTGGTGCTTAGTGTAGGTGCAGTGGTATGTTACCTGGTGCTTAGTGTAGGTGCAGTGGTATGTTACCTGGTGCTTAGTGTAGGTGCAGTGGTATGTTACCTGGTGCTTAGTGTAGGTGCAGTGGTATGTTACCTGGTGCTTAGTGTAGGTGCAGTGGTATGTTACCTGGTGCTTAGTGTAGGTGCAGTGGTATGTTACCTGGTGCTTAGTGTAGGTGCAGTGGTATGTTACCTGGTGCTTAGTGTAGGTGCAGTGGTATGTTACCTGGTGCTGAGTGTAGGTGCAGTGGTATGTTACCTGGTGCTTAGTGTAGGTGCAGTGGTATGTTACCTGGTGCTTAGTGTAGGTGCAGTGGTATGTTACCTGGTGCTTAGTGTAGGTGCAGTGGTATGTTACCTAGTGTTTAGTGTAGGTGCAGTGGTATGTTACCTGGTGCTTAGTGTAGGTGCAGTGGTATGTTACCTGGTGCTTAGTGTAGGTGCAGTGGTATGTTACCTGGTGCTTAGTGTAGGTGCAGTGGTATGTTACCTAGTGCTTAGTGTAGGTGCAGTGGTATGTTACCTGGTGCTTAGTGTAGGTGCAGTGGTATGTTACCTGGTGCTTAGTGTAGGTGCAGTGGTATGTTACCTGGTGCTTAGTGTAGGTGCAGTGGTATGTTACCTAGTGTTTAGTGTAGGTGCAGTGGTATGTTACCTAGTGCTTAGTGTAGGTGCAGTGGTATGTTACCTGGTGCTTAGTGTAGGTGCAGTGGTATGTTACCTGGTGCTTAGTGTTTAGTGTAGGTGCAGTGGTATGTTACCTAGTGCTTAGTGTAGGTGCAGTGGTATGTTACCTAGTGTTTAGTGTAGGTGCAGTGGTATGTTACCTGGTGCTTAGTGTAGGTGCAGTGGTATGTTACCTGGTGCTTAGTGTAGGTGCAGTGGTATGTTACCTGGTGCTTAGTGTAGGTGCAGTGGTATGTTACCTAGTGTTTAGTGTAGGTGCAGTGGTATGTTACCTAGTGTTTAGTGTAGGTGCAGTGGTATGTTACCTGGTGTTTAGTGTAGGTGCAGTGGTATGTTACCTAGTGCTTAGTGTAGGTGCAGTGGTATGTTACCTGGTGCTTAGTGTAGGTGCAGTGGTATGTTACCTGGTGCTTAGTGTAGGTGCAGTGGTATGTTACCTAGTGCTTAGTGTAGGTGCAGTGGTATGTTACCTAGTGTTTAGTGTAGGTGCAGTGGTATGTTACCTGGTGCTTAGTGTAGGTGCAGTGGTATGTTACCTGGTGCTTAGTGTAGGTGCAGTGGTATGTTTCCTAGTGTTTAGTGTAGGTGCAGTGGTATGTTACCTGGTGCTTAGTGTAGGTGCAGTGGTATGTTACCTGGTGCTTAGTGTAGGTGCAGTGGTATGTTACCTGGTGCTTAGTGTAGGTGCAGTGGTATGTTACCTGGTGCTTAGTGTAGGTGCAGTGGTATGTTACCTAGTGTTTAGTGTAGGTGCAGTGGTATGTTACCTGGTGCTTAGTGTAGGTGCAGTGGTATGTTACCTGGTGCTTAGTGTAGGTGCAGTGGTATGTTACCTGGTGCTTAGTGTAGGTGCAGTGGTATGTTACCTGGTGCTTAGTGTAGGTGCAGTGGTATGTTACCTAGTGTTTAGTGTAGGTGCAGTGGTATGTTACCTGGTGCTTAGTGTAGGTGCAGTGGTATGTTACCTAGTGTTTAGTGTAGGTGCAGTGGTATGTTACCTAGTGTTTAGTGTAGGTGCAGTGGTATGTTACCTGGTGCTTAGTGTAGGTGCAGTGGTATGTTACCTAGTGTTTAGTGTAGGTGCAGTGGTATGTTACCTAGTGTTTAGTGTAGGTGCAGTGGTATGTTACCTAGTGTTTAGTGTAGGTGCAGTGGTATGTTACCTAGTGCTTAGTGTAGGTGCAGTGGTATGTTACCTAGTGCTTGGTGTAGGTGCAGTGGTATGTTACCTAGTGTTTAGTGTAGATGCAGTGGTATGTTACCTAGTGCTTGGTGTAGGTGCAGTGGTATGTTACCTAGTGCTTGGTGTAGGTGCAGTGGTATGTTACCTAGTGTTTAGTGTAGGTACAGTGGTATGTTACTTAGTATTTAGTGTAGATGCAGTGGTATGTTACCTAGTGCTTAGTGTAGATGCAGTGGTATGTTACCTAGTGCTTGGTGTAGGTGCAGTGGTATGTTACCTAGTGTTTAGTGTAGGTGCAGTGGTATGTTACCTAGTGTTTAGTGTAGGTACAGTGGTATGTTACCTAGTATTTAGTGTAGGTGCAGTGTTATGTTACCTAGTGCTTAGTGTAGGTGCAGTGTTATGTTACCTAGTGCTTAGTGTAGGTGCAGTGTTATGTTACCTAGTGCTTGGTGTAGGTGCAGTGGTTTGTTACCAAGTGAAGTTGTAGGTCGTCGGTTTCTGAGTCCTCAGGAATTCTTTGTCAAGTTTGGTACAAGTAAGTTAGACAGTTGTAAAATGATAAGGTTGGTGTTGTGCTTCTGGTGATACACTGTGTGTGTGTGATACTCTGAGAGCTTTCTCCTCGTACCAGGCGTGCAGTCTTTCTCTCCCTCACTGTTTCCTGGTGGTCTGCTAGTGACGGTGTAGGTTTTAGTGGGCGGAGCTGAGGTAGGTTATGGTGGGAGGGGGAGTGGTGATGATGGAGGTTGAAGGTGGTGGTAGTGTGAGTGGTGAGGCTAGGACTGGGTGGTAGTTGTATGTCGGGACGACATACGTTAGCGTCGCCGAGCTCTCAGTAGTAGTGCCAGTTCCTAGTAACCAGTTACCAGTAACCAGTGTACCAGTAGATGACTCACTACCAACCGTCTCTGCGTGAATCATTGACTGTATTCATGCTGCTGACCATAGCAGGATTTCAAACACCCCCTCACATAGGCACTGTGGGTCAGTTAGTCTTACGAGTGAGAGCAAGGAGGCAGGTCACGGCTGTTTGGCGCTTCCCACACTATCCGTAATATACGTACTACCAGCCTACGTGAGTATTTCTTTACCCTATCCACGTGTTCGAACCCCACATGTTAGAGGTGGTGGTAGTGTGGGTGATGTTTGGAGGTGGTGGCAGTGTGGGTGGTGATGTTTGGAGGTGGTGGTAGTGTGGGTGGTGAGGATTGGAGGTGGTGGTAGTGTGGGTGATGATGTTTGGAGGTGGTGGTAGTGTGGGTGGTGATGTTTGGAGGTGGTGGTAGTGTGGGTGGTGAGGATTGGAGGTGGTGGTAGTGTGGGTGATGTTTGGAGGTAGTGGCAGTGTGGGTGGTGATGTTTGGAGGTGGTGGTAGTGTGGGTGGTGACGTTTGGAGGTGGTAGTGTCCGTGGTGATGCTTGGAGGTGGTGGTAGTGTGGGTGGTGATGTTTGGAGGTGGTGGTAGTGTGGGTGGTGATGTTTGGAGGTGGTGGTAGTGTGGGTGATGTTTGGAGGTAGTGGCAGTGTGGGTGGTGATGCTTGGAGGTGGTGGTAGTGTGGGTGATGTTTGGAGGTGGTGGCAGTGTGGGTGGTGAGGATTGGAGGTGGTGGTAGTGTGGGTGATGTTTGGAGGTGGTGGCAGTGTGGGTGGTGAGGATTGGAGGTGGTGGTAGTGTGGGTGATGTTTGGAGGTAGTGGCAGTGTGGGTGGTGATGCTTGGAGGTGGTGGTAGTGTGGGTGGTGATGTTTGGAGGTGGTGGTAGTGTGGGTGGTGATGTTTGGGGGTGGTGATGTTTGGAGGTGGTGGTAGTCAGGTAGTGTGTCAGTGGGCCAGACGGCCACTTCACTCTCGCCTGCAGCTTCTTCTCTTATCTCATTTGCTTCCTCCTCCTCATAATACAGGTGCACCTGCTCTGCTGTTATTGCTGTTTATGTTCCGTCTTTTGCCAATGTTGATATTGCTTTTGCTATTACCGATGGTTTATTGTTACTGTTGTTATTGCTGTTAATTCTGCTGATGTTACTGTTGTGCCTTTCAACATGGTGGTGGGGGGGGGATACGTGGGTTGTGTTGTGTAAATATTAAGCCGCAGCCAGTGAGTGATGTCAACGCCTCTCTGGTAGTGATCAGCGGGTAACTCTGTTGGTGATGTCTGAAGTGATGTAAGTGGTGATGGCAGTGTTCGTGTAGAGGTAGCATTGACCTCGCATGCCTACGTCTCCCCCATGCCTCTCCCACGTACCTACACTCTAACCACCCTTCCCAGCCTTCATATCCACATCTCTCTTCTACCACCATCACATTGCGTGCCGCCAGTAGTAACAGCTTCGTTGATCACGTACTGATCTACCTGGAGGTCGCAGGGGCGTTGACCCCCGGAACGACCTCCAGGTAAACCACCACTATCACCACCACCACTGCAACAAACACTAAAACTCCCATTAATTCCACTGTCACCACCAATACCACCAGTACTGCAAACACTAACAACGCCTCCACTACTGCTAACACCAGCGCCACTACTAACACCAGCGCCACTACTGCTAACACCAGCGCCACTACTGTTAACGCCAGCGCCACTACTGTTAACACCAGCGCCACTACTGCTAACACCAGCGCCACTACTGTTAACACCAGCGCCACTACTGCTAACCCCATCTGCTTTTCCATTGAACATTAGGCTAGTAGAGAGCAATCTTCCAGGAAGGTGAGTGTAAACTAAAGTTAAATATTTTACACTGGCAGGAAAGAACATGTTAGATGGCAGGTCAATTTTAGTTTTAGTTATGTATGCGTATTTTTACTCGCATCTGTTTCCTAACAGTTTTTAATTCTGTAGTAGTACTTTCTCACTTAGGTCTGGTCTAAGACCGGGTCGTGGGAGACGAGAGAGAGAGAGAGAGAGATACATTATAATATATACCTGGAAAGTACTTGTCTCAAATCTGCACTCTGCCATAACATACTGGAGCGAGAGATATGGGAGGAAGTGTACAATAATGGCAGTGAAAACAAGGGCGCCGCGGGCACAATAAGGGAACTGTATCCAGCGTCCGTGGCCCCAGACTATTTAACATCTTAATAGAAGAAATCAGAAACTGTCGGGAAAAGGTAGAAGTCTTCAAGAGTAAACCGGAAAGGAATCCTCATCAGGTGCCAGATCAACCAGGCTGTGATGGATATGTGAGGGAACGGGCCACCAACAGCAACAGCTTGATTAACCAGGCAAACGAACCTGGCCCATGACCGGGCTCTGGAAGTAGAAAAACTCTGGGAGCTCATCTAAGGTTCTTTCCTCAGAGACTGAGAGTAGAGCAATGTGATGATGCCCAGCTGCAAGGAGTTTGAGGAGAAAACTGCCAGAGGAAGACAAAAAAGAGACTGAAATTACAAAGAAGAAAATTAAACCAAACTGATGACAATATTCATAGTGTTTGAATGTTTGTATCATTCATATTATGCTACTGAAGTTGTGGGTTTTTTCATGTGTTTTTACTGTTATTGGTTATGTATGAGAGAGAATTACACTTGTTCACTAACTTCATCAATAACTGGTACTTGATGACCCACTGTTTCTCTCCACATAATATTGTTTTACAACTAAATATTTTTGTTTATAATTGCTAAAAGTATTGACAATATTACAAAGTTAATGATCATAAAGTGTGACATTTGTGACATAATAATAATGTAAATTGTAATGTCTTTCATAACTTGAGTTTATGAATTTATAAATATTTGAATATTGATCTGTTTACTATATGTAATGTAATGTAGATACGTAGAGGAATGGCCGGCTGTGAGGTCACGTTGTAGGCCGGCAAATACTGAAATATTGTTGGGGGGGATTGTAGTTTTGTCAGGGAAATGTCAGGTAATTTTGAAATTGGTCTTCTCTCATAACCATGTTTACCTCCTACGCTGTCTAAGTTACCTTAAGTGGTGGTGGCGCTGCTGCTGGTGGTGACAGGTGGTCACCAGGAAACAGGAGGAGGTAGTGACGTCACACTCACCAAACCTGCATAGAAAATATAAACCCGGTTGTCCTCTCGACCTCTAGCAACCCCTCTTCCCCACTCTTCTTCTCCCTCCTCTCTTCTCGTACAATTTCACTTCCTCTCTTTCCCCTCGGTCATGTACAGTCACAGACTTTCTTTCCTTGTCCACTGTTCCTTTTTTTCTGTACAACCCATCCCATTTTAATACTCTTTTACTTTCTTGCATCTCATCGTTTTCTTCGGTACAGTCCCCCCGCCTTTTACATCTTTCTATTTTCTTGCACACTCTTTCTTCAGTACAACCCCTCCCTACCTTCCTTCCTCTCCTATTACACCTTTTTTCTTTCCAGTAGAGTCCTTGTCATTCATATCTCCCTCAGTGAGGGTTGAGGCACCCGAGAAGCCTCTTGTGTCCTTCCTTCCTGTGTTGTCTAGGTCATATCTCATCCTGAAGGTTAACCTGTAGGAGTAGTGTGTGTGTGTGTGTGTGTGTGTGTGTGTGTGTGTGTGTGTGTGTGTTGCTCAGTATTTCAGTTTATGGCAGAGTTATGGCGGAAAGTGTGGGAGGGTGACGTTATTTACATATTTATAATCTCTGATTTGTTAATATTGGTCTATTCCCAGTTCTTGGCAATGTATTCTACGGTACATGTGTGTGTCATGTTCGTGAGTTTCAAGAGTTGTGCTCTATCTAAGGCCAAATTTCACTATTGACTATTTGAGCGGCGTGCCATAGACCACATCCATCACAAGCTGGCTCTTCTGGCACATTCTGCACACAATACTGGTTCTGACGTCTTGGGCCTCATCTTACCTACACTTGAAACTTTGTAATTTTTTTTGTCGTGCCTGTGTGATGAATCTGCCGCTGGTGGTGTCAGATTTTCCCTGTGGCTCTTCCTGTCCAGTATTTTCACTCTCTATCCTTTATCTTCTTGTCTTGCTAAACCTGTTTCTTGAAACTGCGCATTTTCATTGTAAGAGGAAACTGCTTAGTTTTCGTGATCTTCCTTCAACTTGCATGTGTATGTTGGTTGTATATCTGTAACTGGTTTCCAGAGTTCTCTCTGGAAGCCGGGCGGCCTGAGGATAGACTTCATAAACAAGGGAATGGGTGGGGGTTGAACCCAGGGGTCTGTGATTTGTTTACACTCGTATTACGATTTCTTGAGGCATGAAATTCTTTATCCTTGACTGTCTGATCAACCTGAATGATTGTATTAATGTTGGTAGAATTACCCACAATATGTTAGGTAAAAGGACAAAAGTCGAACTAATGTGACAGTTTATTTTTTCAATGTTTCGCTCTCCAGGAACTTTGTCAAGCTGTTATGTCACATTAGATGCACTTGTGTCCTTTTACCTAACCTGGATGATAGTGTCAACGGCACACAAGCCTTCACGAGCCATCACAACCTGGCTGATCTGCCACCTTTTACAAGTACTTCTTTATCTATCTGCTGAAAACTTTTTCATTTGTTTAGAGAGTATTTACTGGTAGTAACTTGAAGAGTTACCCTTGTTTATTATGTTGCAGTATAGCAGAGAAGTGTATTGTGGTAGATGCTACAGTGATGTATTAGTGGAAGTGCTGTATATGTTAAGACACAGTAGTGTGTTGTATTAGTGGTGATGTATGTGTTGTGACACAGTAGTGTGTTATATTAGTGGTGATGTATGTGTTGTGACACAGTAGTGTGTTATATTAGTGCAGGTGTTGTATATGTTAAGACACAGTAGAGTGTTGTATTAGTGGTGATGTATGTGTTAGGACACAGTAGTGTGTTATATTAGTGCAGGTGTTGTATATGTTAAGACACAGTAGTGTGTTGTATTAGTGGTGATGTATGTGTTGTGACACAGTAGTGTGTTATATTAGTGCAGGTGTTGTATATGTTAAGACACAGTAGTGTGTTGTATTAGTGGTGATGTATGTGTTAGGACACAGTAGTGTGTTGTATTAGTGCAGGTGTTGTATATGTTAAGACACAGTAGTGTGTTGTATTAGTGGTGATGTATGTGTTAGGACACAGTAGTGTGTTGTATTAGTGCAGGTGTTGTATATGTTAAGACAGTAGTGTGTTGTATTAGTGCAGGTGTTGTATGTGTCAAGACACAGTAGTATGTTGTATTAGTGGTGATGTATGTGTTAGGACACAGTAGTGTGTTGTATTAGTGCAGGTGTTGTATATGTTAAGACACAGTAGTATGTTGTATTAGTGGTGATGTATGTGTTAGGACACAGTAGTGTGTTGTATTAGTGCAGGTGTTGTATATGTTAAGACAGTAGTGTGTTGTATTAGTGCAGGTGTTGTATGTGTCAAGACACAGTAGTATGTTATATTAGTGGAGGTGTTGTATATGTTAAGACACAGTAGTTGTATTAGTGGTGATGTATGTTAGGACACAGTAGTGTGTTGTATTAGTGGAGGTGTTGTATATGTTAAGACACAGTAGTGTGTTGACACAGTAGTGTGTTATATTAGTGGAGGTGTTGTATATGTTAAGACACAGTAGTTGTATTAGTGGTGATGTATGTGTTAGGACACAGTAGTGTGTTGACACAGTAGTGTGTTATATTAGTGGAGGTGTTGTATATGTTAAGACACAGTAGAGTGTTGTATTAGTGGTAGTGTTGTATTGTGTATGTTATGACACTATTTTATATTGTCAGAGGGATGTGTGTCAGTGTTGTGAAGGGTGTTGGGGGGAGGGAGGGGGAGATGCGTCACCTTGCAACAAGGGAACACATTCCTGTCGTGTAAGTTGATAGTGCCAGAGGTAATCCTTCCCCCCCTCCCTCCTTACTCCCTCACCTTCCTCCTCCCCATTCTGCCTCCCTCTCCCCCTCCTGAAAGAGAGGCAACGAGGGTCATTGTCAGGGTGACCCATTAACACAGGTGTAGGTGGCTTGTCTAGGCCGCCCCCTCCCCCACCCTCTCCCTCCCCTACCATCCCTCCCATGTTAAACACAACACTGGTTTTACTGCCCTCTTCCATTTATCGACACTTCACTCTCACACTTCCTCAAACTCCACTCCCACACTACACTAATCTTGTAATGTGGGGGAGGGTGATGATGGTGATGGAGTTGCTTGTGGTGGTGGCATAGTACAAGTGATTGGTGAGATATATATATATATATATATATATATATATATATATATATATATATATATATATATATATATATAATATATATAAACACTGATCTCTGGCTGAAGGAGACTCGAACCTACGAACCTTGGAACAAGGTACGCAGTGCTTTACCAATCTACCCACACTGGACCAATACCTTGAGTCCAGCTTGCGCTAGACTTTGATCCAAGGCAGCCAGCTTTCAGAGAGAAGGCTTACAGCTTTTCATCTCATCCCCTGCATGCATCAGCCTTACTAGAGATATTAACAATGCAAGGAATATTCCTTGCATTGTTAATATCTCTAGTAAGGCTGATGCATGCAGGGGATGAGATGAAAAGCTGTAAGCCTTCTCCCTGAAAGCTGGCTGCCTTGGATCAAAGTCTAGCGCAAGCTGGACTCCAAGGTATTGGTCCAGTGTGGGTAGATTGGTAAAGCACTACGTGCCTTGTTCCAAGGTTCGTAGGTTCGAGTCTCCTTCAGCCAGAGATCAGTGTTTGTATATATTTCGCCTGCTCTTGCGAATTCCTTGCGCGCGCGCGCACACACACACACACACACACACACACACACACACACACACACACACACACACACACACACACACACACACACACACACACACACACACATATATCACTGTGTGTGACAGCACTGTATGTGACACACTGCTGTGTGACAGCACTGTGTGACACTGCTGTGTGTGACAGCACTGTATATGACATACTGCTGTGTGCGACAGCACTGTGTGTGACATTGCTGTGACAGCACTGTGTGTGACACTGCTGTGACAGCACTGTGTGACACTGTTGTGTGTGACAGCAATGCATGTGACACTGCTGTGTGTGACAGCACTGTGTGTGACACTGCTGTGTGCGACAGCACTGTGTGTGACACACACTGCTGTGTGTGACAGCACTGTGCCAAGTGCTGTCACTTCAACTTTCCTCCTCCATCCCTTGCTTGAACCTCCTCCTCCAGCCTTCCCTTGAACCACCACCTCCATCTCTCGCTTGAACCTCCTCCTCCAGCCTTCCCTTGAACCTCCATCCCTTGCTTGAACCACCTCCTCCAGCCTTCCCTTGAACCACCTCCTCAATCCCTTGCCTGAACCTTCTCCTCCAGCCCTCTCTTGAACCACCACCTCCATCTCTCGCTTGAACCTCACAAGGCAAAGAAAATATAGGAGAGGAGAAGAGGTTAGGTAAGGAGATACAAGTTGTGTATAAAGAATGTTTCAAGAAGACTGCGTGTGTGAAGGCCAAAGCTGTGTTATATACCGTCTTGTTGAAGCAGCAGTTATATACACAGTTTTCCTAGTTCTGACTTTGTCACTCTACATGTCTTGCCTTCTCATTATCAGATGTTCCAAGCTTCATATACTTTCTTTGTCATTCGTTTCTTCTGCCAAGGTGGGTTTTGTGCTGTGTCATCTTGTCTTACCTTCTGTATTTCTCTTGCCATCGTGGCTCATTAATTTTTCACTAATATACTACTCGCTGACTCTTGTGTCACTACCACTACTCCCTTCTTATTCCCACTGTTATGCTATCCTTATTCCCCTACCCTCACTCCACATTCTTCTCCTGCCCTCACTCTACATCCCCATATTTTCTCCACTTCTCCTAGGATATTGTTGTCATAATGTAACTAGTCATACGTGGAGCAGCGGACCGGCAGCAGCAGCAACAACAGCCTGGTTGAGCAGGCAAGCAGGAGACAAGCCTGACCCAGGGACAGACTCGAAATTCATCAAATGTATATACAACACAGTAAGTGGCTGTCATATAGTACACTTACTACTGCTGCTGACAGTCATGTTTTGACTACTACTGCTGCTGACAGTCATGTTTTGACTACTGCTGCTGCTGACAGTCATGTTTTGACTACTGCTGCTGCTGACAGTCATGTTTTGACTACTACTGCTGCTGACAGTCATGTTTTGACTACTGCTGCTGCTGACAGTCATGTTTTGACTACTACTGCTGCTGACAGTCATGTTTTGACTACTGCTGCTGCTGACAGTCATGTTTTGACTACTACTGCTGCTGACAGTCATGTTTTGACTACTGCTGCTGCTGACAGTCATGTTTTGACTACTGTGCTGCTGACAGTCATGTTTTGACTACTGCTTCTGCTGACAGTCATGTTTTGACTACTGTGCTGCTGACAGTCATGTTTTGACTACTGTGCTGCTGACAGTCATGTTTTGACTACTGTGCTGCTGACAGTCATGTTTTGACTACTGTGCTGCTGACATGTTTTGACTACTGCTGCTCACAGTCATGTTTTGACTACTGTGCTGCTGACATGTTTTGACTACTGTGCTGCTGACAGTCATGTTTTGACTACTGTGCTGCTGACAGTCATGTTTTGACTACTGTGCTGCTGACAGTCATGTTTTGACTACTGTGCTGCTGACAGTCATGTTTTGACTACTGTGCTGCTGACAGTCATGTTTTGACTACTGTGCTGCTGACAGTCATGTTTTGACTACTGTTGCTGCTGACAGTCATGTTTTGACTACTGCTGCTGCTGACAGTCATGTTTTGACTACTGTGCTGCTGACAGTCATGTTTTGACTACTGTTGCTGCTGACAGTCATGTTTTGACTACTGCTGCTGCTGACAGTCATGTTTTGACTACTGTGCTGCTGACAGTCATGTTTTGACTACTGTGCTGCTGACAGTCATGTTTTGACTACTGTGCTGCTGACAGTCATGTTTTGACTACTGTGCTGCTGACAGTCATGTTTTGACTACTGCTGCTGCTGACAGTCATGTTTTGACTACTGTGCTGCTGACAGTCATGTTTTGACTACTGTGCTGCTGGCCGTCATGTTCTGACTACTGTGCTGCTGACAGTCATGTTTTGACTACTGTGCTGCTGACAGTCATGTTTTGACTACTGTGCTGCTGACAGTCATGTTTTGACTACTGCTGCTGCTGACAGTCATGTTTTGACTACTGCTGCTGCTGACAGTCATGTTTTGACTACTGCTGCTGCTGACAGTCATGTTTTGACTACTGCTGCTGCTGACAGTCATGTTTTGACTACTGCTGCTGCTGACAGTCATGTTTTGACTACTGCTGCTGCTGACAGTCATGTTTTGACTACTGCTGCTGCTGACAGTCATGTTTTGACTACTGCTGCTGCTGACAGTCATGTGTTGACTACTACTGCTGCTGACAGTCATATGACGTTTTGACTACTGCTGCTGCTGACAGTCATGTTTTGACTACTGTGCTGCTGGCCGTCATGTTCTGACTACTGTGCTGCTGACAGTCATGTTTTGACTACTGTGCTGCTGACAGTCATGTTTTGACTACTGTGCTGCTGACAGTCATGTTTTGACTACTGTGCTGCTGACAGTCATGTTTTGACTACTGCTGCTGCTGACAGTCATGTTTTGACTACTGCTGCTGCTGACAGTCATGTTTTGACTACTGCTGCTGCTGACAGTCATGTTTTGACTACTGCTGCTGCTGACAGTCATGTTTTGACTACTGCTGCTGCTGACAGTCATGTTTTGACTACTGCTGCTGCTGACAGTCATGTTTTGACTACTGCTGCTGCTGACAGTCATGTTTTGACTACTGCTGCTGCTGACAGTCATGTTTTGACTACTACTGCTGCTGACAGTCATATGACGTTTTGACTACTGCTGCTGCTGACAGTCATGTTTTGACTACTGCTGCTGCTGACAGTCATGTTTTGACTACTGCTGCTGCTGACAGTCATGTTTTGACTACTGCTGCTGCTGACAGTCATGTTTTGACTACTGCTGCTGCTGACAGTCATGTTTTGACTACTGTGCTGCTGACAGTCATGTTTTGACTACTGTGCTGCTGACAGTCATGTTCTGACTACTGTGCTGCTGACAGTCATGTTTTGACTACTGCTGCTGCTGACAGTCATGTTTTGACTACTGTGCTGCTGACAGTCATGTTTTGACTACTGCTGCTGCTGACAGTCATGTTTTGACTACTGCTGCTGCTGACAGTCATGTTTTGACTACTGTGCTGCTGACAGTCATGTTTTGACTACTGTGCTGCTGGCCGTCATGTTCTGACTACTGTGCTGCTGACAGTCATGTTTTGACTACTGTGCTGCTGACAGTCATGTTTTGACTACTGTGCTGCTGACAGTCATGTTCTGACTACTGTGCTGCTGACAGTCATGTTTTGACTACTGTGCTGCTGACAGTCATGTTTTGACTACTGTGCTGCTGACAGTCATGTTTTGACTACTGTGCTGCTGACAGTCATGTTCTGACTACTGTGCTGCTGACAGTCATGTTTTGACTACTGTGCTGCTGACAGTCATGTTTTGACTACTGTGCTGCTGACAGTCATGTTCTGACTACTGTGCTGCTGACAGTCATGTTCTGACTACTGTGCTGCTGACAGTCATGTTTTGACTACTGCTGCTGCTGACAGTCATGTTTTGACTACTGTTGCTGCTGACAGTCATGTTTTGACTACTGCTGCTGCTGACAGTCATGTTTTGACTACTGTGCTGCTGACAGTCATGTTTTGACTACTGCTGCTGCTGACAGTCATGTTTTGACTACTGTTGCTGCTGACAGTCATGTTTTGACTACTGCTGCTGCTGACAGTCATGTTTTGACTACTGTGCTGCTGACAGTCATGTTCTGACTACTGTGCTGCTGACAGTCATGTTTTGACTACTGTGCTGCTGGCCGTCATGTTCTGACTACTGTGCTGCTGACAGTCATGTTTTGACTACTGTGCTGCTGACAGTCATGTTTTGACTACTGCTGCTGCTGACAGTCATGTTTTGACTACTGTGCTGCTGACAGTCATGTTCTGACTACTGTGCTGCTGACAGTCATGTTTTGACTACTGTGCTGCTGACAGTCATGTTCTGACTACTGTGCAGCTGACAGTCATGTTCTGACTACTGTGCTGCTGACAGTCATGTTCTGACTACTGTGCTGCTGACAGTCATGTTCTGACTACTGCTGTTGGTTTTGTTACTTCACTTCCGGTTGCAGTTATTGGTGCTGCTGTTGATTTTCTGACTTGTGCTGCTGAAGCTGTAATTAAGAAGAGGTTATGTATCTATCTCTCTCTCTCTCTCTCTCTCTCTCTCTCTCTCTCTCTCTCTCTCTCTCTCTCTCTCTCTCTCTCTCACTCTCTCTCTCTCTCTCTCTCTCTCACACACACACACACAGCAACCAACGAAGAGGCGGGGCCAGAAGCTGTGACTCGACCCGTGCAACCACAATTAGGTGAGTACTTGGTGACGAGCTGCAGCAGGTGGTGAGTGACAGCCTGTCACCTGCAGGTAATGTTAGTAGTCTTGGTGCAGGTGACGGCTGGAGGTGTTGTTACACCACCACCACCAGTGTAACACAGGTGTTACACCACCACCACCAGTGTAACACAGGTGTTGATGCAACACCACCAGTGTAACACAGGTGTTGATGCAACACCACCAGTGTACCACAGGTGTTGATGCAACACCAGTGTAACACAGGTGTTGATGCAACACCACCAGTGTACCACAGGTGTTGATGCAACACCAGTGTAACACAGGTGTTGATGCAACATCACCAGTGTAACACAGGTGTTGATGCAACCCCACCAGTGTAACAGGTGTTGATGCAACACCACTAGCGTTACACAGGTGTTGATGCAACACCAGTGTAACACAGGTGTTGATGCAACACCAGTGTAACACAGGTGTTGATGCAACACCAGTGTAACACAGGTGTTGATGCAACACCACCAGTGTAACACAGGTGTTGATGCAACACCACCAGTGTAACACAGGTGTTGATGCAACACCACCAGTGTAACACAGGTGTTGATGCAACACCACCAGTGTAACACAGGTGTTGATGCAACACCACCAGTGTAACACAGGTGTTGATGCAACACCACCAGTACAACACAGGTGTTGATGCAACACCACCATGTGATGCAGTTCAGATGGGCTTGTGAGGTCTCTAGGGAGACCTAATTATATGGTCACACCTGCCTTAGCAAATGTCGGGTAGTCACGCCCACGTCTGAGGTCTTTTGTTCTTAACGGCGTCAGACCTCGGCGTCAGGTCGTAACACGTGGTACATACCCCATTGGGGAGGGGGTACTTTGACTACGATATAAGCCCAGGGAACAGCGGAGCAAAGGGGTTGTTGGTGACAGGTCCGGGAAGCGAGAGCTCTGGACAGCCGCGTGTGTAGTGGACCACGCATTGGGAATCTCGGGTCAGCTGGTCGGTGAATTAAGAGTGAGTACTAGTCCGTGTTACTGATAACATCTACCCTTCCCCCTGGTAATAAGTCTCATAGGTCAATTGTTATATTGTGTAAATTTCCATCAGGATATGTTGTATTCTAGCCCTTTTATGTTATTAGTAAACTATAGCCATAGTTCCCATTTTTATTTTGTACCTTCATATGCTATACCCTATTCTGTTAAGCACTGGGATATACAGGAGACGTGCTCACTCGCTGGGATACCTCAGGTAGAGTGGGTAGAGGTCTCACAACCAGTGTAACACAGGTGTTACACCACCACCACCAGTGTAACACAGGTGTTACACCACCAACACCAGTGTAACACAGGTGTTACACCACCGCCACCAGTGTAACACAGGTGTTGATGCAACACCACCAGTGTAACACAGGTGTTGATGCAACATCACCAATGTAACAGGTGTTGATGCAACCCCACCAGTGTAACACAGGTGTTGATGGAACACCAGTGTAACACAGGTGTTGATGCAACCCCACCAGTGTAACACATGTGTTGATGCAACACCACCAGTGTAACACAGGTGTTGATGCAACACCACCAGTGTAACACAGGTGTTGATACAACACCAGTGTAACACAGGTGTTGATGCAACACCACCAGTGTAACACAGGTGTTGATGCAATACCACCAGTGTAACACAGGTGTTGATGCAACACCACCAGTGTAACACAGGTGTTGATGCAACACCAGTGTAACACAGGTGTTGATGCAACACCAGTGTAACACAGGTGCTGATGCAACACCACTAGCGTTACACAGGTGTTGATGCAACACCACCAGTGTAACACAGGTGTTGATGCAACACCACCAGTGTAACAGGTGTTGATGCAACACCACCAGTGTAACACAGGTGTTGATGCAATACCACCAGTGTAACACAGGTGTTGATGCAACACCACCAGTTTAACACAGGTGTTGATGCAACACCACCAGTGTAACACAGGTGTTGATGCAACACCAGTGTAACACAGGTGCTGATGCAACACCACTAGCGTTACACAGGTGTTGATGCAACACCACCAGTGTAACACAGGTGTTGATGCAACACCAGTGTAACACAGGTGTTGATGCAACACCAGTGTAACACAGGTGTTGATGCAACATCACTAGCGTAACACAGGTGTTGATGCAACACCACCAGTTTAACACAGGTGTTGATGCAACACCAGTGTAACACAGGTGTTGATGCAACACCACCAGTGTAACACAGGTGTTGATGCAACACCAGTGTAACACAGGTGTTGATGCAACATCACTAGCGTAACACAGGTGTTGATGCAACACCACCAGTTTAACACAGGTGTTGATGCAACACCAGTGTAACACAGGTGTTGATGCAACACCACCAGTGTAACACAGGTGTTGATGCAACACCAGTGTAACACAGGTCTTGATGCAACATCACTAGCGTAACACAGGTGTTGATGCAACACCACCAGTGTAACACAGGTGTTGGTGCAACACCAGTGTAACACAGGTGTTGTGCAACACCACTAGCGTAACACAGGTGTTGATGCAGCATCACAAGCGTAACACAGGTGTTGATGCAACACCACTAGCGTAACACAGGTGTTGATGCAATCCTCAGGCTAAAGAACTACTTCCTTTCATCCATATGGCTGATCTTTGTCTCATTTTTCCACCTGTCTCTCTCATACCATCCCGTCTTAACTTAGCGTGTGTGTGTGTCACCTCTCTCAGCTCCCTCGCCAGGGTGGTCAGGGTCAGTTGCTTCAGCCTTGCCTCACAGTGTCTTTCATTATCGGTACAAGTCTGGTTGCAAACATTTGGAGTTTTTTGAGTTTTATTACATGCCTGACCAGGTGTAGGCTTTATGCTGGGGTTACGTACTGAGTGATTGTATTATTATATGGCATGTATACCATGTGAAATGAGAGGTGATTAAATTTGTATGTGCAGCTTTCAGTGTATATATCCTGGGAAGAATAAATACACATGTTTGGATACGTATCCCAGTGATTTGCAGATGTATTACTGTATAGTTGTAAGTATTCAGTTAGTAATATGGAGGAGAGCAGAGCCGTCTAATTCATCGTCTACTGGACGGTAAGCAACGTCTCTGTCAACTTCTCAACCATCCTGACTATAATATTATCATATCTAGTCACCACTTCTACCTTCCCGTAGCTTCAACTAAGAGCGTCTACTTTACAACTGTTGAAGCCACGACGATGTTTTACCTCCGGTGTCAGACTTAGGCCGCTCTGGGAAGCCTACGTGTAATTACTACATTTAGAGACAATTCAGTGAGCACAGAGGTGTAACAGTTTTCAACACGTTGCCTCTATATGGGAAATTACCAACACACACAAAAGAGGAAGTCAACATGATTCTTACACTTGATTGTGCTAAATCGGGCGTTGGTGCTTGCATAGGACTGTGTTGCAGGCCGCATCTGTCGGGCGGACCAGGAGGCATCATGGGTGTGGTTGAGATGGTATGTGGGTGGGTGGAAGTGAAGCTGATGGGTGGGGAAATGTTGGGATGGTGTTGGGCAGGAATTAGGGTGCGCCACTACCTTCAGTGAAGCAGCACCAGTCACCAGTTCTTGGTTGAATATCTTGCAGCTCTGCACAAGTATTTAACAATGGAAGACAAAAACTTGGCCAGTAGCGGGAGACCTTGTGTGAAGACCAGACATGGGCAGACATTGTCGCTGCTACTGTGTACACTCTTGTTGTTATTGTTAGTTAACTTGTCAGGGAAGATCACCTGGCTCGGGGAGGCTGTACCATTCGATGACTCCTACACTTGTGCTGCTATCCTGTGTGGGGACACACCAACATGGTGTGTCTAAGGACACACCTGAAAATACTGCTGAGGTTACTTAGTTTTACATAGGCCGCTGAAACGTACTTTTTGTGACGTGCTTGGTGATATGTCTCCTCCCACACCTTATATGTTGTTTGCAGCACCTCATCTCTCAACTTGTATTCAGTACTCCCTGATTTGTGTTTATAGGGGTTGAGTCTATGCTCCAGACTCCCTCTCGTAAAATTTGATCGGAATCTAGAATTTTGTCATTCCTGCCCTTGAGATTGTGGACTGGAGTTATATTAATTCAAGTAATATATCGTATCCGCGAGTTTCTCTTTAAATTTTGTATGTAGCGAGTCCTCTCCGTCAAGGTCGCCAGGTTCAGTTCCTTCAACCTGTCCTCATAATGCATTCCTCTGAGATCTAAGACTAGTCTGGTTGCAAATGTTTGGCACTTCCGGAATATTTGCAAAGGTTCAGATGTGGGCTCGGGTGTGTGTGTGTGTGTGTGCGTGTGCGTGTGTACTCGCCTATGTGATGTAGGAGTCGGGTTTTTGCGTCTGATGGTATTATGCTGCAGCTTACCAACATATATAGTGGTGTGTGTGTGTGTGTGTGGCTGCAACAACACCCTTAACATCTGCTCCACCAGCACTCATCTGTTCTTCCCAGCACATTTCTTCCTGCATCACTATGCTTCCTCATCTCTCCATGACTATCCTTCCTCGTCCCTCCATCTATCCTTCCTCATCCCTCCATGACTACCTCTCCCTCTGTCCTCCATCACTACCTTCTCAAGGTTGTTAGGAAGGTTAGTGAGGGCCTATCACTGTTATCAATATTAACTAGTCCTTGTTTCCTCCCCAGGTAAGGCTGCGTGTGATGCTGGTCTGGTAAGCTGCCAAGTAAGTGGTATCTCATCACCTGATTGTAGGCATGCCTCTACTCTTGGTGAATAACAACTCCAGCAGCAGTGGCTCTTGTTGGTGTGATGATGGTTTCTGGATATTTGCTGTAATAATATATATATATATATATATATATATATATATATATATATATATATATATATATATATATATATATGCAATAAGATCAAAGTAAACAGGTGATTTCAGAATATGCAAAACAACCACTGTGAAAGAATAGAGAAATTCCAAGCGCTTTCGTGACTACTCACATTATCAGACCCCTTATTTACCTTCCTTGGATGCTTTACTTTCATAGTTCTTTGATAATGTGAGTAGTCACGAAAGTGTTTGGAATTTCTCTATTCTTTCACAGTGGTTGTTTTGCATATATATATATTTAATATATATATATATATATATATATATATACATACATACATATATATAAATATATATATATAAATCTCCATGGGGAAGTGGAACAGAATTCTTCCTCCGTAAGCCATGCGTGTTGTAAGAGGCGACTAAAATGCCGGGAGCAAGGGGCTGGTGACCCCTTCTCCTGTATAAATTACTAAATTTAAAAAAAGAAACTTTTGTTTTTCTTTTTAGGCCACCCTGCCTTGGTGGGATGCGGCCGGTGCGTTGAAAGAAAGATATATATATATATATATATATATATATATAAATATATATATATATATATATATATATATAAATATATATATATATATATAATGTATATATATTATATATAATGTATATATATTATATATATATATATATATATATATATATATATATATATATATATATATATATATATATATATATATATATATATATATATCAAGACAAGTCGCGGGGGGATGGAAATCTTCAGCTCTTCCATCCCCCCGTGGCTTGTCTTGCATTGTTAAGAGCACCTGTCTGCGATTGTATTTCGTGTGTGTGTGTGTGTGTGTGTGTGTGTGTGTGTGTGTGTGTGTGTGTGTGTGTGTGTACTCGCCTAGTTGTACTCACCTAGTTGAGGTTGCGGGGGTCGAGTCCGAGCTCCTTGTCCCGCCTCTTCACTGGTCGCTACTAGGTCACTCTCCCTGAACCGTGAGCTTTATCATACCTCTGCTTAAAGCTATGTATGGATCCTGCCTCCACTACATCGCTTCCCAAACTATTCCACTTACTGACTACTCTGTGGCTGAAGAAATACTTCCTAACATCCCTGTGATTCATCTGTGTCTTCAACTTCCAACTGTGTCCCCTTGTTACTGTGTCCAATCTCTGGAACATCCTGTCTTTGTCCACCTTGTCAATTCCTCTCAGTATTTTGTATGTCGTTATCATGTCCCCCGTATCTCTCCTGTCCTCCAGTGTCGTCAGGTTGATTTCCCTTAACCTCTCCTCGTAGGACATACCTCTTAGCTCTGGGACTAGTCTTGTTGCAAACCTTTGCACTTTCTCTAGTTTCTTTACGTGCTTGGCTAGGTGTGGGTTCCAAACTGGTGCCGCATACTCCAATATGGGCCTGACGTACACGGTGTACAGGGTCCTGAATGATTCCTCATTAAGATGTCGGAATGCTGTTCTGAGGTTTGCTAAGCGCCCATATGCTGCAGCAGTTATTTGGTTGATGTGCGCTTCAGATGTGCCTGGTGTGTGTGTGTGTGTGTGTGTGTGTGTGTGTGTGTGTGTGTGTGTGTGTGTGTGTATGTGTGTGTGTGTGTGTTAGTTACCATTTTGTCCTAGGCACATGTCGATTAGACACTAGGCCTGTTGTGTGTGTGTGTGTGTGTGTGTGTGTAGGTGTGTGTGTGTGTGTGTGTGTGTGTGTGTGTGTGTGTGTGTGTGTGTGTGTGTGTGTGTGTGTGTGTCTACTCACTTAGTTGCGATTGCAGGAGTCGTTTCACAGCTCCTGGCCCCGGCTGGCCCTGGCTGTGTGTGTGTGTATACGCCTGTCCATCTGTCTATGGGGGAAGTATATAGACTGAAATAAAGTCAATATGTGTGTGTGTGTGTGTGTGTGTGTGTGTGTGTGTGTGTGTGTGTGTGTGTGTGTGTGTGTGTGTGTGTGTGTACATATATTATTGAGATGTTGTTCTTGGTGGTAGTCAGGTAGAAAGTTGTGTGGGGGGAAGGAGCAACAAGAGTCCTGACAAAACACACACACACACACACACACACTCCTTGTTTCTCTACTTAATTCTTTATTAACAGGTCATTCGTGGTCAATTACGCACTCTTGAATCGCTTGATATACTATTTACATCATTATAGCAAACACAAGTTTCATTATCAGATGTGACAGGACCGTGGAGGCCGCCTGGAGGAATCTGTGAACCAGGTCGATATTAACACACTTCCAGGAACTATGATTTGACTCTTGCAAATACTTGTAGGTGGGTACAGTGGTGAGACATCCTCTTGATTGGTACTGCTGAGTGTCTTAATAACATGGTCAAACTTTTTATCTTGTTCTACTTTTCTTGTACACCCGTCACCGCAGCACCCCACTTCCCATCTCTCTAGATTTCAGTATTTCAACACCAACCATACATGGAGGTGTGTGTGTGTGTGTGTGTGTGTGTGTGTGTGTGTGTGTTGCTGGAGTACAGAAGAGCTGGCCTAGAGTGTGGTGTTGTGATAGTGATGGTGGTGTTGCCAGTAATGTGTTTCACACAAGACTCGTAATCAATGTGTCGCCAGCCAGTATTGCGTCACACCACCACCTCTTCTCCTCCCTACTGCCTTCCTCTCTCTCTCTCTCTCTCTCTCTCTCTCTCTCTCTCTCTCTCTCTCTCTCTCTCTCCCTCTCTCCCTCTCTCTCTCTCTCTCTCTCTCTCTCTCTCTCTCTCTCTCTCCCTCTCTCTCTCTCTCCTCCTCTCTCTCTCTCCCTCTCTCTCCCTCTCTCTCCCTCTCTCTCTCTCTCTCTCTCCCCCTCCCTCTCTCTCTCTCTCTCGCTCACCCCCTTCCTCCTCCTGTTTCTCCACAACACACTAGTAAGAAATTAGAGCAACCATCCAGGGAAGTACTATTAACCATCGAGAGCGTTATTTTAGCGAGTGGAGTGAAAGCAGAATGGCAAGATTTATGAAACTTGTAGCACCAACTGAGAGATGTGTTAAGCAGAACACAAACATACTGCTTGTATCGAACTCCTATCTTACCTGGCAGCTTCAATTATGATTTAAATTGGTAGCAAAGTGGTAAGTGGTGGTTCAAGGGAAGGACTCGGGTACGTACGAACCATCAAGACTTCAATTCACCGTAAGACAGCAAATATTAGAACCGAAAAACATGAGAAACATAAAGGGGTGAAACCCGTGGAATGTGAGCAGAACTTACTCGAGGTTTAGAACTGCAAACTCACTAGATAAGTTATTAAACACAAATCTTCACTAGAGTATTTAACACAGATTCAATATCAGCAACAAATATATAAACTGGGATAAGATAAACGATTACCTTGTTGAAAAATACTGGAAGATAATATGGCTACCAATAAAAGCTATTACATTTTGTTCTTGTAAGAGTAATGCTGACTCAGGCTGATGGCAAGAACACCACAAAGCTGCTAGAGATTAACAAGCCAACAATTCTCTCTTTATAAACACACGCATACACAACTTCTTAAATGTTATTGTATTTTTCAGTAGAGGAAATACTTGCAGGTTAAATAAATGTAAAACATCCATCTCCCAGGAACCAACTGAAGGCACATGTCGTCCTCACCCAAGCTCAAAACAAACTAAATACTTCAAGACTAAAACTATTACTAATATTGAACTTTAGCTTAGAGAGAGAGAGAGAGAGAGAGAGAGAGATAGCTTTGATCACAAAGAATGAGCTACATAGTGACAATGCAGTATTAATATATTCATCGAGACACTACAATGTTTAAATATTGACTCCCCACATAAATGTCTCGTGATTGTAACACTAAAACACTTGTGACAGTAACACTTGTGGAGATAACACTTGTGATAACACTTGTGGCGATAACACTTGTGACAATAACACTTGTGACAATAACACTTGTGACAATAACAAAACTGTAACTTTCACGGAGCCGTTCATAACATACCAGTGTTCTCTGCCTCACCTCTGAGTCGTTCATAACATACCAGTGTTCTCTGCCTCACCTCTGAGCCGTTCATAACATACCAGTGTTCTCTGCCTCACCTCTGAGCCGTTCATAACATACCAGTGTTCTCTGCCTCACCTCTGAGCCGTTCATAACATACCAGTGTTCTCTGCCTCACCTCTGAGTCGTTCATAACATACCAGTGTTCTCTGCCTCACCTCTGAGCCGTTCATAACATACCAGTGTTCTCTGCCTCACCTCTGAGCCGTTCATAACATACCAGTGTTCTCTGCCTCACCTCTGAGCTTCATAACATACCAGTGTTCCTGCACCTCTGAGCCGTTCATAACATACCAGTGTTCTCTGCCTCACCTCTGAGCCGTTCATAACATACCAGTGTTCTCTGCCTCACCTCTGAGTCGTTCATAACATACCAGTGTTCTCTGCCTCACCTCTGAGTCGTTCATAACATACCAGTGTTCTCTGCCTCACCTCTGAGCCGTTCATAACATACCAGTGTTCTCTGCCTCACCTCTGAGCCGTTCATAACATACCAGTGTTCTCTGCCTCACCTCTGCTCTCCTCCAACACAATATATATTGTCTTATTTTTCACTCAATTTAATTTGTCTGTTACGCACTTCATCAGGAGAATTGGTTTCGACTTATTCTTCCTGTTTTTAGTTTCTTTCCCTTATATTGGTACATTATCATTTTGTTTGAATCTGTGGTAAGTGTTTGTGTTGGAATACTTTCTCTTGGTTAGTCATCTCGGTCTCAGCAGAAAATGAAAGGTGGAGCTCAGAGACTTCCCTAAGTAGAATACGAAAATAGAGAAAAACAGCTATTGGCCTGAGGTGACCACAGGGGAAAGGTAAACTTTTAGCCAACAACACAATTAACAAATGTTAGCAGGTGCCGCTAACACTGTCACCGACGCCCTTTCGTTTCTCTCATTTACATTGTTTTTTAAATATGTTTGTACATTCCATCATTTAAATGGTGTACGATCTTTTAATGGTTTCTGGGATCATAGCTCCCACTGGCTGCTCTCACACCACAAAGAAACATTAACGAAACACAACTGTGAAGATATACATAGGAAAGTGAAGATAACTATATCTGAATCTAAGGTAAACTTTAGAATTTAAAAAATTTACCTGTCATTTTTCATTAGCACAAGGTAGTAAGTAGGTTGTTAAACAGCAACCATCCAGGGAGTTACTATCTTCCTCTTGTAAGAGAGGTGATCACTGTACAAGGTAGTAGGTTGTTAGCAACCATTCAGGGAGTTACTATCTTCCTCTTGTAAGAGAGGTCATCACTGTACAAGGTAGTAGGTTGTTAGCAACCATCCAGGGAGTTACTACCTTCCTCTTGTAAGAGAGGTGATCACTGTACAAGGTAGTAGGTTGTTAGCAACCATTCAGGGAGTTACTATCTTCCTCTTGTAAGAGAGGTGATCACTGTACAAGGTAGTAGGTTGTTAGCAACCATTCAGGGAGTTACTATCTTCCTCTTGTAAGAGAGGTGATCACTGTACAAGGTAGTAGGTTGTTAGACAGCAACCATCCAGGGAGTTACTACCTTCCTCTTGTAAGAGAGGTGATCACTGTACAAGGTTGTTAGACAGCAACTATCCAGGGAGTTACTACCTTCCTCTTGTAAGAGAGGTCATCACTGTACAAGGTTGTTAGACAGCAACTATCCAGGGAGTTACTACCTTCCTCTTGTAAGAGAGGTGATCACTGTACAAGGTTGTTAGACAGCAACTATCCAGGGAGTTACTACCTTCCTCTTGTAAGAGAGGTCATCACTGTACAAGGTTGTTAGACAGCAACCATCCAGGGAGTTACTACCTTTTGTAAGAGAGATCATCACTGTACAAGGTAGTAGGTTGTTAGACAGCAACTATCCAGGGAGTTACTACCTTCCTCTTGTAAGAGAGATCACTGTACAAGGTAGTAGGTTGTTAGCAACCACCCAGGGAGTTACTACCTTCCTCTTGTAAGAGAGATCATCACTGTACAAGGTAGTAGGTTGTTAGCAACCACCCAGGGAGTTACTACCTTCCTCTTGTAAGAGAGATCATCACTGTACAAGGTAGTAGGTTGTTAGACAGCAACCATCCAGGGAGTTACTACCTTCCTCTTGTAAGAGAGGTCATCACTGTACAAGGTTGTTAGACAGCAACCATCCAGGGAGTTACTACCTTCCTCTTGTAAGAGAGGTCATCACTGTACAAGGTTGTTAGACAGCAACCATCCAGGGAGTTACTACCTTCCTCTTGTAAGAGAGGTGATCGCTGTACAAGGCAGTAGGTTGTTAGACAGCAACCATCCAGGGAGTTACTACCTTCCTCTTGTAAGAGAGGTGATCGCTGTACAAGGCAGTAGGTTGTTAGACAGCAACCATCCAGGGAGTTACTACCTTCCTCTTGTAAGAGAGGTCATCACTGTACAAGGTTGTTAGACAGCAACCATCCAGGGAGTTACTACCTTCCTCTTGTAAGAGAGGTGATCGCTGTACAAGGCAGTAGGTTGTTAGACAGCAACCTTCCTCAGTAGGATGTGTGCCAAGGAGATCGTCTGAGTGGTAGAGACTGAGTGGTAAATATTGTCATCGCCTTCAACCTTCCCTATCCAACTCCTACCTAAAGCCCCCACCTCACCCTCATCAACTCCTACCTAAAGCCCCCACCTCACCCCCATCAACTCTCCCCTGTCTATGCCCCACAACATCACTTTTACCTCTCATGTTCTTTAATGAAGGAAGAGAGATGGAAGTGTAAACAAGGTTGAAGACAACACAGGTACACAGCAAACTTTTATTGTAACAAGGTTTATCTTTATGTAGAGTTTCATTAAGTCACTGTGTATCTTATGACTTAAAGCTCTACATCGGAGAAAACGGTCTCATAATAAAAGCTTATTCTTCATCTGTACTTTGATCAGTAGGCCATTGTATGGTGAAGCAGTGGTGTTATAACACCATTGTATGGTGAAGCAGTGGTGTTATAACACCATTGTATGGTGAAGCAGTGGTATAACACCATTGTATGGTGAAGCAGTGGTGTTATAACACCATTGTATGGTGAAGCAGTGGTGTTATAACACCATTGTATGGTGAAGCAGTGGTGTTATAACACCATTTTATGAAGCAGTGGTGTTATAACACCATTGTATGAAGCAGTGGTGTTATAACACCATTGTATGGTGAAGCAGTGGTGTTATAACACCATTGTATGGTGAAGCAGTGGTATAACACCATTGTATGGTGAAGCAGTGGTGTTATAACACCATTTTATGAAGTGATAGCAGTGGTGTTATAACACCATTGTATGGTGAAGCAGCGGTGTTATAACACCATTGTATGAAGCAGTGGTGTTATAACACCATTGTATGGTGAAGCAGTGGTGTTATAACACCATTGTATGGTGAAGCAGGGGTGTTATAACACCATTGTATGGTGAAGCAGTGGTGTTATAACACCATTGTATGGTGAAGCAGTGGTGTTATAACACCATTGTATGGTGAAGCAGTGGTGTTATAACACCATTTTATGAAGCAGTGGTGTTATAACACCATTGTATGAAGCAGTGGTGTTATAACACCATTGTATGGTGAAGCAGTGGTGTTATAACACCATTTTATGAAGCAGTGGTGTTATAACACCATTGTATGGTGAAGCAGTGGTGTTATAACACCATTGTATGGTGAAGCAGTGGTGTTATAACACCATTTTATGAAGCAGTGGTGTTATAACACCATTGTATGATGAAGCAGTGGTGTTATAACACCATTGTATGGTGAAGCAGCGGTGTTATAACACCATTGTATGAAGCAGTGGTGTTATAACACCATTGTATGGTGAAGCAGTGGTGTTATAACACCATTGTATGATGAAGCAGTGGTATAACACCATTGTATGGTGAAGCACCATTGTATGGTGTGTATAACACCATTGTATGGTGAAGCAGCGGTGTTATAACACCATTGTATGGTGAAGCAGTGTTATAACACCATTTTATGAAGCAGTGTTATAACACCATTGTATGGTGAAGCAGCGGTGTTATAACACCATTGTATGAAGCAGTGGTGTTATACCACACCATTGTATGATGAAGCAGTGGTGTTATAACACCATTGTATGGTGAAGCAGCGGTGTGAAGCAGCGGTGTTATAACACCATTGTATGGTGAAGCAGCGGTGTTATAACACCATTGTATGATGAAGCAGCGGTGTTATAACACCATTGTATGAAGCTGTGGTGTTATAACACCATTGTATGAAGCTGTGGTGTTATAACACCATTGTATGAAGCTGTGGTGTTATAACACCATTGTATGAAGCTGTGGTGTTATAACACCATTGTATGAAGCTGTGGTGTTATAACACCATTGTATGATGAAGCAGTGGTGTTATAACACCATTGTATGAAGCTGTGGTGTTATAACACCATTGTATGGTGAAGCAGTGTTATAACACCATTGTATGGCGAAGCAGTGTTATAACACCATTGTATGGTGAAGCAGTGGTGTTATAACACCATTGTATGATGCAGTGGTGTTATAACACCATTGTATGGTGAAGCAGTGGTGTTATAACACCATTGTATGGTGAAGCAGTGTTATAACACCATTGTGTTATAACACCATTGTATGGTGAAGCAGTGGTGTTATAACACCATTGTATGGCAGTGATAGCACCATTGCGGTGTTATAACACCATTGTATGATGAAGCAGTGGTGTTATAACACCATTGTATGGTGAAGCAGTGGTGTTATAACACCATTGTATGGTGAAGCAGTGGTGTTATAACACCATTGTATGAAGCAGTGGTGTTATAACACCATTGTATGATGAAGCAGTGGTGTTATAACACCATTGTATGAAGCAGTGGTGTTATAACACCATTGTATGGTGAAGCAGTGGTGTTATAACACCATTGTATGGTGAAGCAGTGGTGTTATAACACCATTGTATGGTGAAGCAGTGGTGTTATAACACCATTGTATGGTGAAGCAGTGGTGTTATAACACCATTGTATGATGAAGCAGTGGTGTTATAACACCATTGTATGAAGCAGTGGTGTTATAACACCATTGTATGGTGAAGCAGCGGTGTTATAACACCATTGTATGGTGAAGCAGTGGTGTTATAACACCATTGTATGGTGAAGCAGTGGTGTTATAACACCATTGTATGGTGAAGCAGTGGTGTTATAACACCATTGTATGATGAAGCAGTGGAGTTATAACACCATTGTATGAAGCAGTGGTGTTATAACACCATTGTATGGTGAAGCAGTGGTGTTATAACGTATGTGAAGCAGTGGTGTTATAACACCATTGTATGGTGAAGCAGTGGTGTTATAACACCATTGTATGGTGAAGCAGCGGTGTTATAACACCATTGTATGATGAAGCAGTGGTGTTATAACACCATTGTATGGTGAAGCAGTGGTGTTATAACACCATTGTATGGTGAAGCAGTGGTGTTATACCATTGTATGGTGAAGCAGTGGTGTTATAACACCATTGTATGATGAAGCAGTGGTGTTATAACACCATTGTATGATGAAGTAGTGGTGTTATAACACCATTGTATGATGAAGCAGTGGTGTTATAACACCATTGTATGATGAAGCAGTGGTGTTATAACACCATTGTATGGTGAAGCAGCGGTGTTATAACACCATTGTATGATGAAGCAGCGGTGTTATAACACCATTGTATGAAGCTGTGGTGTTATAACACCATTGTATGAAGCTGTGGTGTTATAACACCATTGTATGAAGCTGTGGTGTTATAACACCATTGTATGAAGCTGTGGTGTTATAACACCATTGTATGAAGCTGTGGTGTTATAACACCATTGTATGATGAAGCAGTGGTGTTATAACACCATTGTATGAAGCTGTGGTGTTATAACACCATTGTATGGTGAAGCAGTGTTATAACACCATTGTATGGCGAAGCAGTGTTGTAACACCATTGTGGTGTTATAACACCATTGTATGGTGAAGCAGTGGTGTTATAACACCATTGTATGATGCAGTGGTGTTATAACACCATTGTATGGTGAAGCAGTGGTGTTATAACACCATTGTATGATGCAGTGGTGTTATAACACCATTGTATGGTGAAGCAGTGGTGTTATAACACCATTGTATGGTGAAGCAGTGTTATAACACCATTGTATGGTGAAGCAGTGTTATAACACCATTGTATGGTGAAGCAGTGGTGTTATAACACCATTGTATGAAGCAGTGGTGTTATAACACCATTGTGTGGTGAAGCAGTGGTGTTATAACACCATTGTATGATGAAGCAGTGGTGTTATAACACCATTGTATGGTGAAGCAGTGGTGTTATAACACCATTGTATGGTGAAGCAGTGGTGTTATAACACCATTGTATGAAGCAGTGGTGTTATAACACCATTGTATGATGAAGCAGTGGTGTTATAACACCATTGTATGAAGCAGTGGTGTTATAACACCATTGTATGAAGCAGTGGTGTTATAACACCATTGTATGGTGAAGCAGTGGTGTTATAACACCATTGTATGGTGAAGCAGTGGTGTTATAACACCATTGTATGGTGAAGCAGTGGTGTTATAACACCATTGTATGATGAAGCAGTGGTGTTATAACACCATTGTATGAAGCAGTGGTGTTATAACACCATTGTATGGTGAAGCAGCGGTGTTATAACACCATTGTATGGTGAAGCAGTGGTGTTATAACACCATTGTATGGTGAAGCAGTGGTGTTATAACACCATTGTATGGTGAAGCAGTGGTGTTATAACACCATTGTATGGTGAAGCAGTGGTGTTATAACACCATTGTATGGTGAAGCAGTGGTGTTATAACACCATTGTATGGTGAAGCAGTGGTGTTATAACACCATTGTATGGTGAAGCAGTGGTGTTATAACACCATTGTATGGTGAAGCAGTGGTGTTATAACACCATTGTATGGTGAAGCAGTGGTGTTATAACACCATTGTATGGTGAAGTAGTGGTGTTATAACACCATTGTATGGTGAAGCAGTGGTGTTATAACACCATTGTATGGTGAAGCAGTGGTGTTATAACACCATTGTATGGTGAAGCAGTGGTTATAACACCATTGTATGGTGAAGCAGGGGTGTTATAACACCATTGTATGGTGAAGCAGTGGTGTTATAACACCATTGTATGGTGAAGCAGTGGTGTTATGACAGTGAAGACTAGTGATACATGGTGTGTGGACCAGGAATTATGAGAGAACAACACTGTGGCAACTCGTCTGACTTACCAGTTATTATAGGCACTTATCGATTGACACTTGGCCTGTTTTTTGTGGTGGTGGTTGTGTGTGTGTGTGTGTGTGTGTGTGTGTGTGTGTTTTCAAGGATGGAGTCTTTGCATATGGTCTTCCTCGAGTTTAGTAATAATAATAATGTTTATTTCTACAAGTACATATACAAGGTATACTGACCTAGCTGACAGCAATGACATACTACAGTATAAAAAGCCCCTTGTTATGCACAACATTTCGGGCAAATTAGGTCAGATATGTTCCCAGGATGCGACCCACACCAGTCGACTAACACCCAAGTACCTATTTTGCTGATAGTCGAACAGGGACAGCAGGTGTCTTAATAAGGAAACACGTGATGTGTCCACCCGTACCGTAGTGGACCTTCGTTACTGATTTCTGGCGTTCGGAACTATTTTATAAAAACTCTTAAATGTGTTTAGTTTTGTTCCACCATAATACTCGGAGACAAAGTGTCATAACCTCAACGTTGTTGTTAAACTCTCATATTTCCACTTACTTTGTCATGTATATACCCGCAGTGGTGCTGCTGCGGTGACTAACATAATGTAAGAGATGAGAGCAGTGGTAAAGGTGGGGGGGGGAGGGGATGGTAGAGATTTTCCATGGCGGCGGCGGCTGAAGTAGTAGTAGTAGTAGTAGTAGTAGTGGGTGATAATGTTTATGGGGGTGGAGGTTGTGGGTCTAGTTTTTGTAGTATGGCCAAGGATTGTCATGACGTGTGGCACACCTTCCACACCTTCAGTTTTACTGACTGGATGGTGCACAGCTGTGTGTGTGTGTGTGTGTGTGTGTGTGTGTGTGTGTGTGTGTGTGTGTGTGTGTGTGAGTGAGAGAGAGAGAGAGTTACTAGTTGTTAAAGGCAATTGTCGTTAGACCCTTGGGTAGGTGGGGGTGTAAGGTGATGGTGGGGGTGGAGGAGATGCAGTTGCATCATGTGAGTGCTAGGAGAGTCAGGAGTGGTCAGGTAGCTAGGAATGCTTGCTACTTCAGGAAGCCTCTTTGTATATTGGTGTGACATCTTGGATGATACCTCTTGTGTTGCTACTACTGTGGTAGATACCAACCATCCACGGAGCTACTACCTTCTTATTGTGACTGCGTTTATTACGAGTTTTAATTCCTATAATATTTTCTTTGAATTTTAGGTAGGCTGGTGTGAGACCTAGACTCGCGCGGGTTCCATGTTGCTCCAACCATTTATAAATATTAAGATACTTGTGTTTAAGCTTTGGCGCAAATGTTCGTTGTC
>NC_091347.1:20252902-20272902 GCF_038502225.1 Cherax quadricarinatus | reverse complement strand
ATAGTTGTAAACATTGGTTATTAAATCCAAAAATGTATATTAAAAAACAGATATTGATCTCGCTTCCTCTCTCCACTTCCTGGTTTCCATTTCCTTAATTTCTCCAGTCTTCCTGTATTGCCTTTACATTGAGCTATTGCCACTTTCATCTTCTGATTTCTTGTCTCTGCAGTATCTTCAATACTGTTTATTCTTAACATCTGCTGCTGTTCTTTCCTCATTTGTTCTTTCATCCGTTCCTCTTCCTTTACAATATTCATCCAGCTGCTCGCTGATCGTACTTGTAACTCCATCATGAAATACATGTATGTATACCACCACATTCTTCTTTCTTCTACTTCACCCTTCACTGCCCTTTGTTGGTTCTTTGTGTGTGTGTGTGTTTGTGTGCGCGCGCGCGCGTGTGTGTGTGTGTGTGTGTCTGTTTGTGTGTGTTTGTGTGTGTTTGTGTGTGTGTGTGTGTGTTTGTGTGTGTGTGTTTGTGTGTGTGTGTGTGTGTGTGTGTGTGTGTGTGTGTGTGTGTGTGTGTGTGTGTGTGTGTGTGTGTGTGTGTGTGTGTGTGTGTGTGTGTGTGTGTGTGTGTGTGTGTGTGTGTGTGTGTGTGTGTGTGTGTGTGTGTGTGTGCGTGTGTGTGTGTGTGTGTGTGTGTGTGTGTGTGTGTGTGTGTGTGTGTGTGTGTGTGTGTGTGTGTGTGTGTGTGTGTGTGTGTGTGTGTGTGTGTGAGAAACCTCGTACTCTGGACATTCTAACATGGACGCAGACGTTACATTATGTTCACTTCCTCCCATCTACTACACAGCTAGGGGAATGAGGTCTTGCAGATTTACATTTCACTATTATTTATTCACTCATTTCCGAATTTCCTTTTGTAAATTATTTTTTTATTTGCTGTGCTTCACTGCCAGACCACTTGAACACTTTCTTTGCTGTGCTTCACTGCCAGACCACTTGAACACTTTCTTTGCTGTGCTTCACTACCAGACCACTTGAACACTTTCTTTGCTGTGCTCCACTGCCAGACCACTTGAACACTTTCTTTGTTTTATCCTCACAGTGCTAAGTTGTAAGTCTCAGTTTATGTACACAAGCCTGAGATCTCTTGACTTAACTTTCTCAATATAATTGCCATTGTTTATTGAGACGGAAAGTCTTATTTCCTGTGACCTACATATGAAGGAACTCTTGAAGGTGGGTCTATCATACAAGATATTGAGCTCCCCTTTCCACGCAAGATAGGGAGGGGGTGTACCACGCAAGATAGGGAGGGGGTGTACCACACAAGGTAGGGAGGGGGTGTACCACGCAAGATAGGGAGGGTGTACCACACCAAGATAGGGAGGGTGTACCACACAGATAGGGAGGGTGTACCACATAAGATAGGGAGGGGTGTACCACACAGATAGGGAGGGTGTACCGCACAGATAGGGAGGGTGTACCACACAAGATAGGGGTGTACCACAAGATGAGAGAGTGTACCACACAAGATAGGGAGGGGGTGTACCACACAAGATAGGGAGGTGGTGTACCACACAAGATAGGGAGGGGGTGTACCACACAAGATAGGGAGGAGGTGTACCACACAAGATAGGGTTAGGGTGTACCACACAAGATAGGGAGGTGGTGTACCACACAAGATAGGGAGCGGGTGTACCACACAAGATAGGGAGGGTGTACACAAGATAGGGTTAGGGTGTACCACACAAGATAGGGAGGTGGTGTACCACACAAGATGAGGGAGGGGTGTACCACACAAGATGAGGAGGGGGTGTACCACAGATAGGGAGGGGTGTACCAGCTAGATAGGGAGGGTGTACCTTCACAGGGAAGATAGGGAGGGGTGTACCACACCAAGATGAGGGGAGGGGTGTACCACACAAGATAGGGAGGGGGTGTACCACACAAGATAGGGAGGGGGTGTACCACACAAGATAGGGAGGGGGTGTACCACACAAGATAGGGAGGGGGTGTACCACACAAGATAGGGAGGGGGTGTACGGTAGGAGGGGAGGGGTGTACCACACAAGATAGGGTGGGAGGGTGTACCACACAAGGGAGGGGGTGTACCACTAAGATGGGGAGGGAGGGTGTGCCACGAGATAGGGGCACACCACCACACAAGATAGGGAGGGTGCTTTACAAGATAGGGTGGGGTGTACCACACAAGATAGGGAGGGGAGGCTGCTAACTCCGCCTTGTTATTCACACCCAGATATTTGTTGCCTCACTCCCCTCTTCTCTCTACTTCCCACCTCATGAAGGTCTCCCATCACGTGTGCTTCTATGTGTAATGGAAATGGTGGCGGTTGTATGCAAGCTAGGTACCAGCTGTTGCATAATTACTTGTGTAAGCCATCTTGCTCACGACAACCTCTAGCTCACCCTATGTTAAAAACATTCATTAGAATGCTAAGGTACCTGGTACGAATGTTCACCAGTATGGGTGTGCTGAGGGAAGAGAGAGAGAGAGAGAGAGAGAGAGAGAGAGAGAGAGAGATTGATTGATTGATAGGTACACACACCACCCGTAGCCACCTGCTTACAGGTGCTCCTGCCTGCCTCTCTCTCTCTCTCTCTCTCTCTCTCTCTCTCTCTCTCTCTCTATATATATATATATATATATATATATATATATATATATATATATATATATATATATATATATATATTCCATGTGACCTGCCATTAACTACTATCAAATTTCACATGTTTACCTACGGCTGCGTTTTTTCTTTTTCTTTTTTTTTAAGTTCATGGTTTATGTAATGACTAAGGGTATCTGTCGAGACCTCGGGGAAAAAATTGAAAAGCCTTTATCAATTTAATAGTATTTAGCCTTTTATTTGTCTCTGGTTGTTAATGAGTCTTAGTTTTAAGGGTTAGTATAGCCGGAGTGTTGATATTTTTTTTTACCGAAAAGAGCAGTGAATGCCCTTGCAACTTCAAGAGCTCTGTAAATATTACAACTTACTTTAATTAATATCCATATTTTCTGACCTCTTGGGTCTTATCATACCTACTAGCGGATGACTTCCTCATCCACTAGTCACCCTGAGCAGCAGTCCAGTCAGCGACGACCAGGGTAGAGCCTGCATGAAACACTAGTCACCTTGGTCAGTACTCCAGTCAGTGACGACCAGGGTAGAGCCTGCATGAAGCACTCGTCACCTTGGTCAGTACTCCAGTCAGTGACGACCAGGGTAGAGCCTGCATGAAGCACTCGTCACCTTGGTCAGTACTCCAGTCAGTGACGACCAGGGTAGAGCCTGCATGAAGCACTCGTCACCTTGGTCAGTACTCCAGTCAGTGACGACCAGGGTAGAACCTGCATGAAACACTCGTCACCTTGGTCAGTACTCCAGTCAGTGACGACCAGGGTAGAACCTGCATGAAACACTAGTCACCCTGATCAGTACTCCAGTCAGTGACGACCAGGGTAGAACCTGCATGAAACACTAGTCACCCTGATCAGTACTCCAGTCAGTGACGACCAGGGTAGAGCCTGCATGAAGCACTAGTCACCCTGGTCAGTATTCCAGTCAGTGACTACCAGGGTAGAACCTGCATGAAGCACTAGTCACCCTGGTCAGTATTCCAGTCAGTGACGACCAGGGTAGAGCCTGCATGAAGCACTAGTCACCCTGGTCAGTATTCCAGTCAGTGACTACCAGGTAGAACCTGCATGAAGCACCTAGTCACCCTGGTCAGTATTCCAGTCAGTGACGACCAGGGTAGAGCCTGCATGAAGCACTAGTCACCCTGGTCAGTATTCCAGTCAGTGACGACCAGGGTAGAACCTGCATGAAGCACTAGTCACCCTGGTCAGTATTCCAGTCAGTGACGACCAGGGTAGAGCCTGCATGAAGCACTAGTCACCCTGGTCAGTATTCCAGTCAGTGACGACCAGGGTAGAACCTGCATGAAGCACTAGTCACCCTGATCAGTACTCCAGTCAGTGACGACCAGGGTAGAACCTGCATGAAGCACTAGTCACCCTGGTCAGCACTCCAGTCAGTGACGACCAGGGTAGAACCTGCATGAAGCACTAGTCACCCTGGTCAGCACTCCAGTCAGTGACGACCAGGGTAGAACCTGCATGAAGCACTAGTCACCCTGGTCAGCACTCCAGTCAGTGACGACCAGGGTAGAGCCTGCATGAAGCACTAGTCACCCTGGTCAGCACTCCAGTCAGTGACGACCAGGGTAGAGCCTGCATGAAGCACTAGTCACCTTGGTCAGTACTCCAGTCAGTGACGACCAGGGTAGAGCCTGCATGAAGCACTAGTCACCTTGGTCAGTACTCCAGTCAGTGACGACCAGGGTAGAGCCTGCATGAAGCACTAGTCACCTTGGTCAGTACTCCAGTCAGTGACGACCAGGGTAGAGCCTGCATGAAGCACTAGTCACCTTGGTCAGTACTCCAGTCAGTGACGACCAGGGTAGAACCTGCATGAAGCACTAGTCACCTTGGTCAGTACTCCAGTCAGTGACGACCAGGGTAGAGCCTGCATGAAGCACTAGTCACCTTGGTCAGTACTCCAGTCAGTGACGACCAGGGTAGAACCTGCATGAAGCACTAGTCACCCTGGTCAGCACTCCAGTCAGCTTCTTTGGGTTGTAAATGAAAATAAGTTAATGAGAAAGGTAGAGGAGGTGGGTGGCAAGACATGGTTGTGTAACAAACATGGCAGTCTTGAAGGTCTCACCTCCGTACATTCAACTGTACACGCCAGTGTTGTTGTCTTCTTACTCTTCATCTTGATGACTCTTGGCACTATTGCATACATTTGTCACGCTTACATAAACATTCTCTTCTTTCCTATTGTCTCCTGATAATTTTCTTCTACTATTACTACCACCACCACAAATAATAATAATAATTATTATTATGATTATTATTATGATCAAAAAGAAGCGCTAAGCCATCAAATAATAATAATTATGTTCATATCACTTGTGTGTTTTTAGGTTTTCCATGTTTGTGGTGGGTGGGAGGGTGGTGATGGTACGTGACAAAGTGACTTGTCATGTGAGCGGTGGTAACGAGTGTGTCTTGTGTTTCCTGCTGGTGAATTACAGCAGCAGCAGCAGCAGCAGCAGGCTGAGTAGTTGGAAGTGTACGGCCAGAGACCTGGCAGGTGTGGGTGTGCGTGGAGGATGTGGTGCATGGAGGTGGACCTCCAGGCAGGGAATAACAAGTGGTTGGTTAGCAAGGCCACACTCACCTCTACTCGACCTTCAACACTACCTGCGACTCTGACCATGGTCTTGGCTACACCTCTTGTCATGTGAGAGATGCACCAACACGCAACATGGTTTAGAACTTTGTCCCCCCCCATTAACCCCCTCCCCAAACAAAACACTCGAGGAGGCAGGCTTCTGAGGTGCTCCTTCAATTCTTTACCTCATTAGAAACTCATGCTTGAGGCGTCCTTTACTCGTCCTTCTGGCTGTCTACCCCTCCAACCCCCACACCCAACTTCATCCTTCTCCACCACCCCCAACCTACCAATATATTTGTTGGATACACCTATGATATATTTAATTATATATTCCTGTGTTTGATATTGAGCAATTTATATACGTATAAACATAATAGGTAGTCTCACCTGGTTGCAACAGTAACAAGCACAATACTGTGGCTGCAACAATAACAGGTACAATACTGTGGCTTCATCGATAACAGGTACAATACCCTCGTTACAACAATAACAGGCACAATACTGTGGCTGCAACAACAACAGGTACAATACTGTGGTTGCAACAATAACAGGTACAATACCGTGACTGCAACAATAACAGGCACAATACCGTGACTGCAGCAATAACAGGCACAATACCGTGACTGCAGCAATAACAGGCACAATACCGTGACTGCAGCAATAACAGGCACAATACCGAGACTGCAGCCATAACAGGCACAATACCGTGACTGCAGCAATAACAGGCACAATACCGAGACTGCAGCCATAACAGGCACAATACCGTGACTGCAGCAATAACAGGCACAATACCGTGACTGCAGCAATAACAGGCACAATACTGTGACTGCAGCCATAACAGGCACAATACCGTGACTGCAGCAATAACAGGCACAATACCATGACTGCAGCAATAACAGGCACAATACTGTGACTGCAGCAATAACAGGCACAATACCGTGACTGCAGCCATAATAGGCACAATACTGTGATTGCAGCAATAACAGGCACAATACCGTGACTGCAGCCATAATAGGCACAATACCATGACTGCAGCAATAACAGGCACAATACCGTGACTGCAGCCATAACAGGCACAATACCATGACTGCAGCAATAACAGGCACAATACTGTGACTGCAGCAATAACAGGCACAATACCGTGACTGCAGCCATAATAGGCACAATACTATGACTGCAGCAATAACAGGCACAATACCGTGACTGCAGCCATAATTGGCACAATACTGTGACTGCAGCAATAACACGCACAATACCGTGACTGCAGCCATAACAGGCACAATACCGTGACTGCAGCAATAACAGGCACAATACCGTGACTGCAGCAATAACAGGCACAATACTGTGACTGCAGCAATAACAGGCACAATACTGTGACTGCAGCAATAACAGGCACAATACCGTGACTGCAGCCATAACAGGCACAATACCGTGACTGCAGCAATAACAGGCACAATACTGTGACTGCAGCAATAACAGGCACAATACCGTGACTGCAGCCATAACAGGCACAATACCGTGACTGCAGCAATAACAGGCACAATACCGTGACTGCAGCAATAACAGGCACAATACCGTGACTGCAGCAATAACAGGCACAATACCGTGACTGCAGCAATAATAGGCACAATACCATGACTGCAGCAATAACAGGCACAATACCGTGACTGCAGCAATAACAGGCACAATACTGTGACTGCAGCAATAACAGGCACAATACCGTGACTGCAGCAATAATAGGCGAAATACTGTGACTGCAGCAATAACAGGCACAATACTATGACTGCAGCAATAACAGGCACAATACTGTGACTGCAGCAATAACAGGCACAATACTGTGGCTGCAACAATAATAGGCACAATACCCTGGCTGCAACAACAGGCACAATACTGTGGCTGCAACAATAACAGGCACAATACTGTGGCTGCAACAATAACAGGCACAATACTGTGGCTGCAACAATAACAGGCACAATACTGTGGCTGCAACAATAACAGGCACAATACTGTGGCTGCAACAATAACAGGCACAATACCCTGGCTGCAACAATAACAGGCACAATACTGTGGCTGCAACAATAACAGGCACAATACTGTGGCTGAAACAACAGGCACAATACTGTGGCTGCAACAATAGCAGGTACATTTCCTAACTAACCCACAAATTGGAGACAAGTCTTGTCCCAAATCTGCACACTGCCATAACATACTGGAGTGAGAGAGATGGGAGGAAGAGCAAAATATTCCCAGTGAAAAGTAGGAGCGCCGTGGGCACAGTAAGAGAACATTGTATCAACATCAGAAACACTGCTGGAACAAGTGTAGAAGTCTTCGAGAGTGCCAGATCAACCAGACTTTGATAGGTATGTGGGCCAGCAGCAGTAACAGCCTGGTTGGCCAGGCTAGCACCAGATGAGCCTGGCCCATGGCCGGGCTTCAAAAGTGGAAACACTCTTGGAACTCATCAAAGGTATACGACGTTTCGGTCCGTCTTGAACTCTTTCAAGGGTGAGAGAAAAAATGACCTGATCTGAATTGTGGCTGAATGGCAACTTGATGGTCAAGACAGATCAAAATGTCTTCTCCCTGAATGGCAACTTAGTGATGGTCAAGACAGATCAAAATGTCGCCTTGAGTTTCCTCTCAAACTTTTGGTTTAGTTGTGAATTATTTTATATACCAACATACATGAACGATATATAACAGCGAAAATAAGTTTGAGATGAATGAAAGTAGAGAGAGAGAGAGGGGGGAGGGGGTGGAGTGAAATAGGCAAGACGTCAGACAGGTCGGTAGAGCTAGCACAAGCGTTAAGGGCGGAGTTACGTTGTGCTTGAGCGAGTCTCAGTCAGCAGTACTAATGTATGTATATGTGTGTGTGTGTTTGTGTGTGTTTCTCTTGTGTCAGTATTAGATTGATAAAGCCACACTTGGTGCTAGGAGTCTGTTATGTGATTAAGTTTTTCCCCATAATACCAACATTATTACAACGTTATACTGGCGTTATAATAATGTAGGTAGAAAGTCCCACAGTATCTTGGGTAAAAGATACACACACATGTAACTGTTGAAAATGGTACATAATACCGACAAGTTGATGAGTAAGACTGTGCAACAGTTGGGTGAAATGAAGATGATTTAATCCTCATTTCACAACTACACTTGTTGCTTCTGCATTTGAGGAAGAAGAAGCTTGCTGTGTAGGCGAAACGTTTCAAAAATAAAGGTATCCAACTGTTGCACACACGTCTTACTCATCACCACATGCAGCTAATGTGAATTTTCGTTTCGCTCTCTAGGAGGATTGTCTGGCTACATCTGACACTGGAATATAACCCGGGAACTTTCAGTTTTGAGCAAAATACTGTGATCACCAGGAACCTCACGGTATGGTGGGAAAGGCTAGTGCTTCTACCAGCTGTTGCTTCACACCAGCTGTAAGTTGGTATGGTAGTGAGAGGAGGCTGGTGAATGATGGCCATGTGGGCGGTGATGGTTACGCCCACACGCCCTAACTGGCTTCCCACCCCCATCATATCTTAGTATACAATGCTATATTTATCTTATTGTAAGTGTGGAGGACTATCTTGTGCTAGTGTTGCTGAGCCTGGCATCAGGCCGGACTGCGATGGTACAATAACAAATCATAGACATGACACAGGTATGATACCAGTACCAGTTGGTTGAAACATGAATGATGACTGAAAGTTTGATGACATTTAGAAAGGTAAAGCCAGAGAGTAGCTTCTGACGGCTGTCCGTCTTGTGGTATAACACCTGTCGTCTGTGATTTCTGCAACGTTGAACTAAATGGAGGACATTGAGAACCTTGTCCTTGTATAGAACAGGAAGGTCACCATCGACATTATCTAATGTTGAAGGTTATGCTGAAACCACTCTCCCTTCCCTTCCTCTCTGCACTCCTTCCCTTCCTCTCTGCACTCCTTCCCTTCCTCTATGCACTCCTTCCCTTCCTCTCTGCACTCCTTCCCTTCCTGTCTGCACTCCTTCCCTTCCTCTCTGCACTCCTTCCCTTCCTCTCTGCACTCCTTCCCTTCCTGACTGCACTCCTTCCCTTCCTGTCTGCACTCCTTCCCTTCCTCTCTGCACTCCTTCCCTTCCTCTCTGCACTCCTTCCCTTCCTGACTGCACTCCTTCCCTTCCTCTCTGCACTCCTTCCCTTCCTGTCTGCACTCTTTCCCTTCCTGTCTGCACTCTTTCCCTTCCTGTCTGCACTCCTTCCCTTCCTGTCTGCACTCCTTCCCTTCCTCTCCGCACCTTCCCTTCCTCTCTGCACTCCTTCCCTTCCTGACTGCACTCCTTCCCTTCCTGTCTGCACTCCTTCCCTTCCTCTCTGCACTCCTTCCCTTCCTCTCTGCACTCCTTCCCTTCCTCTCTGCACTCCTTCCCTTCCTGTCTGCACTCTTTCCCTTCCTGTCTGCACTCTTTCCCTTCCTGTCTGCACTCCTTCCCTTCCTGTCTGCACTCCTTCCCTTCCTCTCCGCACCTTCCCTTCCTCTGCACTCCTTCCCTTCCTGTCTCCACTCCTTCCCTTCCTCTGCACTCCTTCCCTTCCTCTCTGCACTCCTTCCCTTCCTCTCTGCACTCCTTCCCTTCCTCTCTGCGCTCCTTCCCTTCCTCTCTGCACTCCTTCCCTTCCTGTCTGCACTCCTTCCCTTCCTGTCTGCACTCCTTCCCTTCCTCTCTGCACTCCTTCCCTTCCTCTCTGCACTCCTTCCCTTCCTCTCTGCACTCTTTCCCTTCCTGTCTGCACTCCTTCCCTTCCTGTCTGCACTCCTTCCCTTCCTCTCTGCACTCCTTCCCTTCCTGTCTGCACTCCTTCCCTTCCTCTCTGCACTCCTTCCCTTCCTGTCTGCACTCCTTCCCTTCCTCTCTGCACTCCTTCCCTTCCTCTCTGCGCTCCTTCCCTTCCTCTCTGCACTCCTTCCCTTCCTCTCTGCACTCTTTCCCTTCCTGTCTGCACTCCTTCCCTTCCTGTCTGCACTCCTTCCCTTCCTCTGCACTCCTTCCCTTCCTGTCTGCACTCCTTCCCTTCCTCTCTGCACTCCTTCCCTTCCTCTCTGCACTCTTTCCCTTCCTCTCTGCACTCCTTCCCTTCCTCTCTGCACTCCTTCCCTTCCTCTCTGCACTCATTCCCTTCCTCTCTGCACTCCTTCCCTTCCTCTCTGCACTCTTTCCCTTCCTCTCTGCACTCCTTCCCTTCCTCTCTGCACTCCTTCCCTTCCTCTCTGCACTCCTTCCCTTCCTCTCTGCACTCCTTCCCTTCCTCTCTGCGCTCCTTCCCTTCCTCACTGCACTCCTTCCCTTCCTCTCTGCGCTCCTTCCCTTCCTCTCTGCACTCCTTCCCTTCCTGTCTGCACTCCTTCCCTTCCTCTCTGCACTCTTTCCCTTCCTCTCTGCGCTCCTTCCCTTCCTCTCTGCACTCCTTCCCTTCCTCTCTGCACTCCTTCCCTTCCTCTCTGCACTCCTTCCCTTCCTCTCTGCGCTCCTTCCCTTCCTCTCTGCACTCCTTCCCTTCCTCTCTGCACTCTTTCCCTTCCTGTCTGCACTCCTTCCCTTCCTGTCTGCACTCCTTCCCTTCCTCTGCACTCCTTCCCTTCCTGTCTGCACTCCTTCCCTTCCTCTCCGCACCTTACCTTCCTGTCTGCACTCCTTCCCTTCCTCTCCGCACCTTCCCTTCCTGTCTGCACTCCTTCCCTTCCTCTCCGCACTCCTTCCCTTCCTCTCTGCACTCCTTCCCTTCCTGTCTGCACTCCTTCCCTTCCTGTCTGCACTCCCTCCCTTCCTGTCTGCACTCCTTCCCTTCCTATCTACACTCCTTCCCTTCCTCTACGCACTCCTTCCCTTCCTCTCCGAACTCTTTCCCTTCCTCTCTGCACTCCTTCCCTTCCTCTCCGAACTCCTTCTCTTCCTCTCCGCACTCCTTCCTTTCCTGTTCTCACTCCTTCCCTTCCTCTCTGCACTCCTTCCCTTCCTCTCTGCACTCCTTCCCTTCCTCTTTGCACTCCTTCCCTTCCTCTCTGCACTCCTTCCCTTCCTCTCCGAACTCTTTCCCTTCCTCTCTGCACTCCTTCCCTTCCTCTCCGCACTCCTTCCCTTCCTCTCCGAACTCCTTCCCTTCCTCTCCGCACTCCTTCCCTTCCTGTCCTCACTCCTTCCCTTCCTCTCTGCACTCCTTCCCTTCCTCTCTGCACTCCTTCCCTTCCTCTCTGCACTCCTTCCCTTCCTCTCCGAACTCTTTCCCTTCCTCTCTGCGCTCCTTCCCTTCCTCTCTGCACTCCTTCCCTTCCTCTCTGCACTCCTTCCCTTCCTCTCTGCACTCCTTCCCTTCCTCTCTGCACTCCTTCCCTTCCTCTCTGCACTCCTTCCCTTCCTCTCTGCACTCCTTCCCTTCCTCTCTGCACTCCTTCCCTTCCTCTCTGCACTCCTTCCCTTCCTTTCCGAACTCCTTCCCTTCCTCTCCGCACTCCTTCCCTTCCTGTCCCCACTCCTTCCCTTCCTCTCTGCACTCCTTCCCTTCCTCTCTGCACTCCTTCCCTTCCTCTTTGCACTCCTTCCCTTCCTCTCCGAACTCTTTCCCTTCCTCTCTGCACTCCTTCCCTTCCTCTCTGCACTCCTTCCCTTCCTCTCCGCACTCCTTCCCTTCCTCTCCGCACTCCTTCCCTTCCTCTCCGCACTCCTTCCCTTCCTCTCCGCACTCCTTCCCTTCCTCTCTGCACTCCTTCCCTTCCTCTCCGCACTCCTTCCCTTCCTCTGACAAAATAACTTCATATATGCTGGAACAAAACCTTTGAGTTACAGTAGCTACTGAACCTGTAGTGGACTATGTATCCTCATCTCCCTACTGAAGTCTCACTGTTTGGTGGTGGGGGGGGGGGTTGTAAATCACTGCTACTGTTGTTATTTTGGTTTTCTTGTATGTGCTTTCTATGTATTCATTTGACTCACCTCTTCACGATAACACAGATTACTAATCGGCAAAGCTATTCTTTCCCCTTCCCTATTTCCTCTTTCTTTCCTCATTATTTAATATCCTGCTGGAAGTATGGCACCTGTTATTTTAATTAGTTTTATCTTTGATAACTATGATGCCAGGGGTTACCTTTGCTCACCAATCTTTCAATTCATCACTGTTTGGTAATGTATCTGCATTTGTGTACCATAGTCTGAGCTTACTTTCTTTTACTGTGGTCGAGTTTGTGGTGTCCAGGCTTTGTGTTTCCTAATCATTTGTAAGGAACGAGAGAGACGAAGCTGAAGTTAAGTTGTGTTTAGTTACAGGGGGAGAAGTCAGGGTTGTAGATAGGGTAGGGCAAGGAGTAAGTAAGTGTGGGATTATTGGTAGGAACACAGAGGAGGGTTTTGTGTTGGGCGTTTTGAGTGTGTATGTACTCACCAAGTTGTGTTTTTCAGGGATAATATCAGCTCCTGGCCCCATCGGCAGTATTTGTTCCTGATCTCGTGGGCGTATCATACCTGTCGTGTACTCACCTAGTTGAGGTTGCGGGGGTCGAGTCCGAGCTCCTGGCCCCGCCTCTTCACTGATCGCTACTAGGTCACTCTCCCTGAGCCGTGAGCTTTATCATACCTCTGCTTAAAGCTATGTATGGATCCTGCCTCCACTACATCGCTTCCCAAACTATTCCACTTACTGACTACTCTGTGGCTGAAGAAATACTTCCTAACATCCCTGTGATTCATCTGTGTCTTCAGCTTCCAACTGTGTCCCCTTGTTACTGTGTCCAATCTCTGGAACATCGTGTGTGTGTGTGTGTGTGTGTGTGTGTGTGTGTGTGTGTGTGTGTGTGTGTGTGAATGGTGGTGGGAAATAGGTCAGTGGCAGCCAGGGTAGCGTGAATGATGGTGTCTTGTAGTACAGTGGCTCACTCCACTCACTCTCTCCCTCCCCTCCCCTCCCCTCCCATCTTTCCATTTCACTGTTTAAAACTGAATATGAAAAATTCATTAAAACCTATAAATATGTTTAACCTTATATAGCGTCCTTCCCTCCATATACTTGTCTCCCCCTCCAGATATTCCTCTGTCCCTCCCTCCCTATATTCTTCTATGTTCCCCTTCCAGATATTCCTCTGTCCCTCCCTCCCTATATTCTTCTATGTTCCCCTTCCAGATATTCCTCTGTCCCTCCCTCCCTATATTCTTCTATGTTCCCCTTCCAGATATTCCTCTGTCCCTCCCTCCCTATATTCTTCTATGTTCCCCTTCCAAATATTCCTCTGTCCCTCCCTCCCTATATTCTTCTATGTTCCCCTTCCAAATATTCCTCTGTCCCTCCCTCCCTATATTCTTCTATGTTCCCCATCCAAATATTCCTCTGTCCCTCCCTCCCTATATTCTTCTATGCTCCCCTTCCAAATATTCCTCTGTCCCTCCCTCCCTATATTCTTCTATGTTCCCCCTCCAAATATTCCTCTGTCCCTCCCTCCCTATATTCTTCTATGTTCCCCTTCCAAATATTCCTCTGTCCCTCCCTCCCTATATTCTTCTATGTTCCCCTTCCAAATATTCCTCTGTCCCTCCCTCCCTATATTCTTCTATGCTCCCCTTCCAAATATTCCTCTGTCCCTCCCTCCCTATATTCTTCTATGCTCCCCTCCAAATATTCCTCTGTCCCTCCCTCCCTATATTCTTCTATGCTCCCCCTCCAAATATTCCTCTGTCCCTCCCTCCCTATATTCTTCTATGCTCCCCTCCAAATATTCCTCTGTCCCTCCCTCCCTATATTCTTCTATGCTCCCATTCCAAATATTCCTCTGTCCCTCCCTCCCTATATTCTTCTATGTTCCCCCTCCAAATATTCCTCTGTCCCTCCCTCCCTATATTCTTCTATGCTCCCCTTCCAAATATTCCTCTGTCCCTCCCTCCCTATATTCTTCTATGTTCCCCCTCCAAATATTCCTCTGTCCCTCCCTCCCTATATTCTTCTATGCTCCCCTCCAAATATTCCTCTGTCCCTCCCTCCCTATATTCTTCTATGCTCCCCCTCCAGATATTCCTCTGTCCCTCCCTCCCTATATTCTTCTATGTTCCCCTTCCAGATATTCCTCTGTCCCTCCCTCCCTATATTCTTCTATGTTCCCCCTCCAAATATTCCTCTGTCCCTCCCTCCCTATATTCTTCTATGTTCCCCCTCCAAATATTCCTCTGTCCCTCCCTCCCTATATTCTTCTATGCTCCCCTTCCAAATATTCCTCTGTCCCTCCCTCCCTATATTCTTCTATGCTCCCCTCCAAGTATTCCTCTGTCCCTCCCTCCCTATATTCTTCTATGCTCCCCCTCCAAATATTCCTCTGTCCCTCCCTCCCTATATTCTTCTATGCTCCCCCTCCAAATATTCCTCTGTCCCTCCCTCCCTATATTCTTCTATGCTCCCCTTCCAAATATTCCTCTGTCCCTCCCTCCCTATATTCTTGTATGTTCCCCCTCCAAATATTCCTCTGTCCCTCCCTCCCTATATTCTTCTATGCTCCCCTTCCAAATATTCCTCTGTCCCTCCCTCCCTATATTCTTCTATGCTCCCCTCCAAATATTCCTCTGTCCCTCCCTCCCTATATTCTTCTATGCTCCCCCTCCAAATATTCCTCTGTCCCTCCCTCCCTATATTCTTCTATGCTCCCCTCCAAATATTCCTCTGTCCCTCCCTCCCTATATTCTTCTATGCTCCCCTCCAAATATTCCTCTGTCCCTCCCTCCCTATATTCTTCTATGCTCCCCTCCAAATATTCCTCTGTCCCTCCCTCCCTATATTCTTCTATGCTCCCCTCCAAATATTCCTCTATCCCTCTCTCCATATATTCTTCTATGTTCCCTCCCTATATTCTTCTATGTTCCCCTTCCAATATTCCTCTGTCCCTCCCTCCCTATATTCTTCTATGTTCCCCTTCCAAATATTCCTCTGTCCCTCCCTCCCTATATTCTTCTATGTTCCCCTTCCAAATATTCCTCTGTCCCTCCCTCCCTATATTCTTCTATGCTCCCCTTCCAAATATTCCTCTGTCCCTCCCTCCCTATATTCTTCTATGCTCCCCTTCCAAATATTCCTCTGTCCCTCCCTCCCTATCTTCTTCTATGCTCCCCTTCCAAATATTCCTCTGTCCCTCCCTCCCTATATTCTTCTATGCTCCCCTTCCAAATATTCCTCTGTCCCTCCCTCCCTATATTCTTCTATGCTCCCCTTCCAAATATTCCTCTGTCCCTCCCTCCCTATATTCTTCTATGTTCCCCTTCCAAATATTCCTCTGTCCCTCCCTCCCTATATTCTTCTATGTTCCCCTTCCAAATATTCCTCTGTCCCTCCCTCCCTATATTCTTCTATGTTCCCCTTCCAAATATTCCTCTGTCCCTCCCTCCCTATATTCTTCTATGTTCCCCTTCCAAATATTCCTCTGTCCCTCCCTATATTCTTCTATGTTCCCCTTCCAAATATTCCTCTGTCCCTCCCTCCCTATATTCTTCTATGCTCCCCTCCAAATATTCCTCTGTCCCTCCCTCCCTATATTCTTCTATGTTCCCCTTCCAAATATTCCTCTGTCCCTCCCTCCCTATATTCTTCTATGCTCCCCTCCAAATATTCCTCTGTCCCTCCCTCCCTATATTCTTCTATGTTCCCCTTCCAAATATTCCTCTGTCCCTCCCTCCCTATATTCTTCTATGTTCCCCTTCCCTGTCCCTCCCTTATATTCTTCTATGCTCCCCTTCTCCTGTCCCTCCCTCCCTATATTCTTCTATGTTCCCCTCCAAATATTCCTCTGTCCCTCCCTCCCTATATTTCCTCTAACCCTCTCTCCCTATATTCTTCTATGTTCTCCCTCTGTCCCTCCCTCCCTATATTCTTCTATGCTCCCCTTCCAAATATTCTCTGTCCCCTCCCTATATTCTTCTATGTTCCCCTTCCAAATATTCCTCTGTATTCTTGTCCCCTTCCAAATATTCTCTACCCTCTCTTGTATATTCCTCTATCCCTCTCTCCATACCTATATTCTTCTACCTTCCCCTTTTCCTCCAGATATTGTCTCCCTCACTCCTTGTATTCTTGTCTCCCTCACTCCTTGTATTCTTGTCTCCCTCCCTCCCTGTATTCTTGTCTCCCTCCCTCCCTGTATTCTTGTCTCCCTCCCTCCCTGTATTCTTGTCTCCCTCCCTCCGTGTATTCTTGTCTCCCTCCCTCCGTGTATTCTTGTCTCCCTCCTTCCCCATATTCTTGTCTCCCTCCCTCCCTTCATTCTTGTCTCCCTCCCTCCCTACATTCTTGTCTCCCTTCCTCCTTACATTCTTGTCTCCCTTCCTCCTTACATTCTTGTCTCCCTCCCTCCATCCCTACATTCTTGTCTCCCTCCCTCCCTATATTCTTGTCTCCCTCCCTCCCTACATTCTTGTCTTCCTCCCTCCCTCCCTACATTCTTGTCTCCCTCCCTCCCTCCCTCCCTCCTTACATCCCCCTACATTCTTGTCTCCCTCCCTCCCTACATTCTTGTCTCCCTCCTTACATTCTTGTCTCCCTCCCTACATTCTTGTCTCCCTCCCTCCCTACATTCTTGTCTCCCTCCCTCCCTACATTCTTGTCTCCCTTCCTCCTTACATTCTTGTCTCCCTCCCTCCATCCCTACATTCTTGTCTCCCTCCCTCCCTATATTCTTGTCTCCCTCCCTCCCTACATTCTTGTCTCCCTCCTTCCCTACATTCTTGTCTCCCTCCCTCCCTACATTCTTGTCTCCCTCCTTACATTCTTGTCTCCCTCCCTCCCTACATTCTTGTCTCCCTCCCTCCCTACATTCTTGTCTCCCTCACATTCTTGTCTCCCTCCCTCCCTACATTCTTGTCTCCCTCCCTCCTTACATTCTTGTCTCCCTCCCTCCTTACATTCTTGTCTCCCTCCCTCCCTACATTCTTGTCTCCCTCCCTCCCTACATTCTTGTCTCCCTCACATTCTTGTCTCCCTCCCTCCCTACATGCTTTTCTCCCTCCCCCCTTACATTCTTGTCTCCCTCCCTCCCTACATTCTTGTCTCCCTCCCTCCCTACATTCTTGTCTCCCTCCCTCCCTACATTCTTGTCTCCCTCCCTCACATTCTTGTCTCCCTCCCTCCCTACATTATTGTCTCCTTCCCTCCCTACATTCTTGTCTCCCTCCCTCCTTACATTCTTGTCCCCCTCCTTACACTTTTGTCTCCCTCCCTCCCTACATTCTTGTCTCCCTCCCTACATTATTGTCTCCCTCCCTACATTGTTGTCTCCCTCCTTCCCTATATTCTTGACTCCCTCTTTATATTCTTGTCTCTACACTCTTGTCTCTCTCCCTCTCTATATTCTTCTCTTCCTCCCTACATTATTGTCTCCCTCCCTCCCTACATTCTTGTCTCCCTCCCTCCCTACATTCTTGTCTCCCTCCCTCCCTACATTATTGTCTCCCTCCCTCCCTACATTATTGTCTCCCTCCCTACATTCTTGTCTCCCTCCCTACATTCTTGTCTCCCTCCCTCCCTACATTCTTGTCTCCCTCCCTCCCTACCTTCCTGTCTCCCTCCCTCACATTCTTGTCTCCCTCCCTCCCTACATTATTGTCTCCTTCCCTCCCTACATTCTTGTCTCCCTCCCTCCTTACATTCTTGTCCCCCTCCTTACATTCTTGTCTCCCTCCCTCCCTACATTCTTGTCTCCCTCCCTACATTATTGTCTCCCTCCTTCCCTATATTCTTGACTCCCTCTTTATATTCTTGTCTCTACACTCTTGTCTCTCTCCCTCTCTATATTCTTCTCTTCCTCCCTACATTCTTGTCTCCCTCCCTACATTATTGTCTCCCTCCCTACATTGTTGTCTCCCTCCTTCCCTATATTCTTGACTCCCTCTTTATATTCTTGTCTCTACACTCTTGTCTCCCTCCCTCTCTATATTCTTTCTCCCTCCCTGTATTGTTGCCTCCCTCCCTCCCTACATTGTTGCCTCCCTCCCTCCCTACATTGTTGCCTCCCTCCCTCCCTACATTGTTGTCTCCCTTCTTATATTGTCTCCCAGGGTATTCGTGCCCCTGCACCCTGCTTATCTGGTACTTTATTTATGGTTGATGGTGACGTCTCCGGGAAGTTAATTGTAATTAATAAAGGTGTGTACATGAACAGTGTGTTGATACTCTCTCTGGTGCTTTGTGGAACACAGGGTAGGTGGTTAAAAACATTGATCTCTCTCCAACATGTTTATCCACAGTGAAGGAGAGTGGAAGGGGAGGCGGGAAGTACAGTGCTTGCACTCTGAAGGAAGGCTGGGGATGTTACACTTGGTGGGTCCAGTCAGTAGTGGTTTCTGCGCATATCTAGCAAGACACCTAGTGAATGAATGATTGTGAATGTTTCGTTTAGCGGCACGTACACGCACGCATGCACACACACACACACACACACACACACACACACACACACACACACACACACACAGGAAAGTGATGTGGTGGAGGCAGGATCCATACACAGCTTTAAGAAGAGATATGATGAAGCTCATGGAGCGGGAAGAGTGACTTAGTAGCGGCCAGCGAAGAGGCGGGGCCAGGAGCTGTGCAACCACAACTAGGTGAGTACACGCACACACACACACCATGGCGGATGGAGACAATAAAACAACAGTTAAAATTATTTTACTGACTCCGTGGGTTCGTTTGAGACATTGGTCATTGCTTTTAAGAAATATCAGAGCTGGAACAAATACAGAGATCGTTTATGGCTCACACTGAGCCAGTAAAGCACCTAAATTACTGGGAACGCCTTCAGGTCTTGAACATGTACTCACTGGAGCGGAGGAGAGAGAGGTACATGATAATATATACCTGGAAAGTACTCGAGGGCCTGATCCCAAATCTGCACACTGCCATAACAACATACTGGAGTGAGAGATATGAGAGGAAGTGCAAAATAAACCCAGTGAAGAGCAGGGGTGCTGTGGGGACAATAAAGGAACACTGTATCAACATCCGGGGTCCCAGACTATTCAACATCTTACCAGGAGATATCAGAAACACTGCTGGAACAAGTGTAGAAGCCTTCAAGAGGAAACTGGACAAGTGTCTTCACCAGGTGCCAGATCAACCAGACTGTGATGGATATGTGGGGCAGCGGGCCTCCAGCAGTAACTGCCTGGTTGACCAGGCAAGCACCAGACGAGCCTGGCCCATGGCCGGGCTCCGAGAGTAGTGAAACTCTCGAAACACGTTTCAAAGGTATATGGTAAAACTTAAGTTCCTGTCAACAAAATCTTGGAAAACTTTAGTTTCGTTAGTTGAAGGTTGGTCAGAATGTGAGGGAAGATCTAATTGTAAATGTCCCAGATATTGCTACAGCAGCTCCGCCTCTCCCGTCTTAGTATTTAATTCATATATGTTGTTCAGGTGATTATAACGCAGGCTACCTCTGTTTGCTTCTGTGTTGACACACTGAGTCTTTGCTCCTTAACACTAATGCTACGTCCACTAACATCACTGCTTACTGCCCTCTAGGTCATTGTTACTCTTGTAATAAGGACCTCTTTATAGAATTTGTATGCTGTTTCTTATCCAGGTACGTATTTACTGGTAGGTGAACACGGACGGTAAGTGTAAGGGCACTAGTTCTATCTCTCCCCTTTTCCAGGTGATAAATATCGGAACCGTTTTTATGTACATCAAAGGAACGCTCTTGATGCCTGAACTTGTGAGATGTTTATTTCACTTTACCCTGTGGGAAACGTGGTATAGTAATATTTTCCTGTGGTAAGCAA
>NC_091347.1:20122902-20247902 GCF_038502225.1 Cherax quadricarinatus | reverse complement strand
GTACTACCAGCCTACGTGAGTATTCTTACCCCATCCACGTATCGAAATCCCACCGAACATGACAAGGATGTGTAGCACCAGCTAGTGAGGATGTGAGAACACTAGTTAGTGAGGATGTGAGAACACCAGTTAGTGAGGGTGTGAGAACACTAGTTAGTGAGGATGTGAGAACACCAGTTAGTGAGGGTGTGAGAACACTAGTTAGTGGGGTATGAGAACACCAGTTAGTGAGGATGTGAGAACACTAGTTAGTGAGGATGTGAGAACACCAGTTAGTGAGGGTGTGAGAACACTAGTTAGTGAGGATGTGAGAACACTAGTTAGTGAGGATGTGAGAACACCAGTTAGTGAGGGTGTGAGAACACTAGTTAGTGAGGATGTGAGAACACCAGTTAGTGAGGGTGTGAGAACACTAGTTAGTGGGGTATGAGAACACCAGTTAGTGAGGATGTGAGAACACTAGTTAGTGAGGATGGGAGAACACTAGTTAGGATGTGAGAACACTAGTAGTGAGGATGTGAGAACACTAGTTAATGAGGATGTGAGAACACTAGTTAGTGAGGATGTGTTGCAGAGGTCTGAACAAAGCTCAGACCTCTGCAACACAGTTGTCCTCAAAGATTTGTTAAGTTATACCATGTTAAGTTATACCAGGAAAGATCCTGGACTTCACCTTACGAAACAGACAAAGTTAGTTTAGTTTAATATGTTTATTATGCACCCCATACCCATCCTGTGGGCGGTAGTCAAAAGATTACAGAGGTACATAATGGGTCCAGGGACTGGGCCTCAAAGTTTTGATAGCTGAGCAAGTTACAGAGGCAATGAACTCACAATTTACAAAGGTAATGAACTCACAATTTACAAAGGTAATGAACTCCAGGTAGGTCTAGTCACAATCATTACAAGTTACAAAGGTATTTACAGATTACAGAGGTACACAATGGGTCCAGGGACCGGGCTCCAAAGTTTTGATGGCTGAACAAAGCAAATGCATTAGTAATTATGGTATTATAGTGGAACAATGAACATGTTATTAGAAGACGGAGGAAATTAGGTGCCTCTTAATGTCTTGAGCATCTACTCTTAAGTGAAGTCTTTCACTTCTGGTCTCACTAGAGTTACTAACCTTTGTACCTTCTCAACATGTTTTCTCACGTGTGGGTTTCTTGGTGGAAGTACTGCTGTTTCTCGTTATAAAATATGCCTCGCTGAATTATACAAATCGGTTCTAGGTCTCTGTGAATATGCCTAGCTTATTTTATTAATATATATTCGCTAAGGCCATTGAAGCGTGGCCTGGGACCGGGCTACGGGAGTGGAACACTGGGAAGTTATCACGGGTAAACACAGGTAGATGATGTGAGAGGAAGGAAGAGTAAGTACACTCGCAGTGAGGTGCCCATCTACTCTATTTTATTGTTGAACAAACATTAGCTGTTTACCCTCTCATATTTCAGTACAAAGAGACGTTTTGGCTGGTATGAGATGAAGGGGGAAGAGGGGAGGGATGGGAGAGCGAGAGTGGGTAATGGGGGGAGGCTACGCATCAAGAAGTATGTCAGTGTGGTGTCTACTGCACAGTCTGCTCTCCTCACCCACTCAGCACTCCAGCCTCTCCTACCCCCACTCCACGCTTCACTGCCCCTCCCTCCCTCCACGCTTCTCTTCCCTTCCCCTCCTTCCTCCACGCCTCTCTTCCCCTCTCCTCCCCTCCTCCACGGCTCACTTCGTCTTCCCTTCCCTTCATGATTCCCATCTTCTCCTCCCTCCTCTTTTTCCCTCTCTTCCCACTCTGCAAGTTATTCTACACTGATGTTGCACTTATTGTTTGACTCAATACGCTCGTAGTGTATCTGCCACTCTCAACAGATTTGATCACTTTAAAATATTTAAGTTTTAAAAACTCTATATAAAATGCTGGGTTTTAACCATAAACTGTGTAGGGTACAATAAAAAAGCAGGTAGAATACAGTTTAATTAACTACATTTCCGTATAAGCCAATAAATTCTTAGTGTTAAAGTCTGCGGGGTTTACACCCACCTTTACAGTTTGTTATTGTGGAGTAATGGTTAGTGCAGTGTACCAGTGAAGAGAGATCGTGAGATTTGTGCCCATGTTATCTGATAGTGTCTGACTGTATTTCTACAGCAGATTATGTGTCCTAAATCGTACAAGACAACAGTTTCAGCATATTGGTGAAGGTGATGTTGGTCACTTTATCATAAGCCCGGGTACAGTACTGTACCGCGCAGTTCTAACTGAATATAACGCTGGTGTTGCATCCTCCAGTATTGACCTCGCTTGTGTGATAAATAATATGTTGACATTGTGCTGGTTAATTAAGCATACAGATGACTATTCTTAGCTATGAGTCTGTTGCATATGCTGCTCACATTATTCTATATATGTTGGTTCCAGCGATAACTTATGTTTGCCTTAAGATTGTTTTGTCTCAGTGACGCCAGACTTTGCTCACCCCCTCATTCCTCATTCTCTCTCACACACACACACACACACACACACACACACACACACACACACACATTTAAAATCCATGTTTCACAGTGTTGATATCACTATACTTTGGCACATTTCGCTTTCTTGCCTCAGTGGATAATCTTAGTCTCCACAGATGCCCCAGCGTACCACCCATCCCCTATTTGACTCGATGGTTCACCTCATTTTTTCATAGACTCATACGACAAGTCCACTTCCAGATATCTGAACACATTTAATTAATTCATACTTCTTCCCTCCACTCTAATATTCAGTTTTTCATTGCCTATTTTTCTTTACTCTTATCACCTTGTTCTCTTACTCTCTTAATATTCTGGTTTTACATAGCCTCTCAGAGTCCTCCACAACCTTTGCAAGTTCTCGGAATCTCTTAAATCAACTGTGTCATGAGCCAAGAACAATTGTGATAATTCCCACTTGGTATCAAATTCGTTATCTTATACTGGCACAAGTGTGGCATGCAAAGAGTACGTAACCTTTATTCGGCGCATGTACACACCCTCATTTACAGACTATCTTCCCCAACCAGCGAACCAGGTGACTGAGGGTTGACGATGGGGCCCCGTCGTTCAACCAGTACCCAGGTTCCAGCCAATGAGAAGATGGTTTTGGCAATCGCAGAGGTTATGTGGGTACCACTCTCCTGTCTGCCCTTGTTATTCCCATTCCAGAGCTGGTTCAAGCACGGTCTACTCTCTAGTGGCTTCTATTCTGCCTTGCTTACCGTGGAGTGCACTAATACCTATTGCTGTACATAGTGTATATAGTGTACATACTTCTGTTCTAAATTGGTGAAGGATAATATGTCAAAAGTTTTCTGCTGTTTTTATTTTGCTCCCTTTACGCCCAGGATAACAGGCCATTTGGACTCCTGGGTTGTAATAACAAGTCTCCCCAGTAACCTAAGACTCGTCTTACGATCCCACCTATAAATATGTTAAACAACCATGGTGACGTCACACACCTTAATTCTCCATATAAATTCAGTCAAGCCCTTAATAACTGGGAACGTCAGTGATCCCTCACTAAGGACTGTAGTCCCTGCTGTGCTCCATTCTTTAACACTGTTTACCACTATTATATGAACTAGTTAAAGAGTCGTTTCAGGTGTTTGGTAATGCATTATGAAATTTACTGTAGCTGAGGGAAAGTGAGCACTGTTACACTTTAGATAACATAGCATTAATTCTGGTGGCGTTGTGAATGTTGCAGATGTGTTGAGCATCGTAATGAGCAGCCTGGCACGCACTGTTTCTACTCCCCCTCCCTCTCTCCCCCTCTCCCTCTATCCCCCTCTCCCTCTATCCCCCTCTCCCTCTATCCCCTCCCCTCTACCTTTTCCCACCTCCTCAAGCCCTCGCCGTCCTTATGTTCACCCTTGACCCCTGCACACACTTGTCACCCTACACCATTATGGTCTTATTGTGTGGAGCATCACAATGAGCAACCTGGCACACTCCATCCCTGGAGCCAGGAGAGCAGTTGTGTTGGTGCCCAGGCTATGACAGTGACACCAGGAATCACTGTTTCAGTGATTTTGAGTTACCCAAGTTTATATTCAGGGCATTATTACTGCGGCCATGTATTGGGGTCCTTCCTGACGTGTTCGCTGCTGACAGAGAAGTGGTGGTTGTATGCATCAGTGATTGTAATGAGAGTTCACCACCTGCTAGATGACACTAGCACTGACCAATCTCTGCCCGAGTCACAACTTCTAGATAGCATCATAGTTCCTGCAGAAAGCATGCCATCAGCAGAAATCTGAACATTAATAGATACTTTTGCACTTATTGGATTGTCCAAGTTAGCGTGTATAAACGGTCTACCCAGATCCCGTAACCAGGTTTCCCCTCTTCATCCTGCCACCTCTGGCAAGGGGGGGGGGGGTTGCCCCTTATCAACTAGTGGACCTCTTTGTTAGGTGTATAACTGGGCTCCTGGGCCCCATCAGTCCCGCGTACTTGAAGCATTCGGGAAGCCTCCTGTCTCGTTTCGCCGGTGTCGCCGTCGGGAATAGGCATGTAGCTTCCTTTGACGTACTGTGTCTGTGACCCACTTGCAGTCTGTATGGACAGGCTCAGACCGAGGAGGCCAACCTTCTCGATTTGATTAGCCATTGTGTGAATTTCGACTGTTGTATTTCAGATACGACAATACCTGCTGCATGCAATAGCACTGGACAGCCCCCTCGGTGTTATGCTTGTGAGTGCCTTGTTGTAGACAAGTTCCGCACCGTGATTCTAGGTACCTGATTTTGGGGAATGACAATAACCCACACACTGGTAACTTATTCTGTATAATATATTGTGGGAACACCCAATATGAGTTTCAGTGAGGGAACACGGAACACCCACATGTACTGCTCTATGATAATTATAATGTGGAAATAAAAACTAGCCGTTTCTTGTCACATTTCTTAATAAACAATAGGTTTCGTGTTATATTCCATCACACAGGATGGGTTCACTATCATAGTTCATTACACATGATAGATTTCTTGCATACGTTAATTAAATGTGTCAGTTCGAACTATGAGACTTTAGTAAGGCACTGAGAATATCGGTAAATATTTCATTGTGGATTCCTGAGCTACGGCAGCTTGGAAGATTTCTTTCCGGCAGAGCTAAAGTTAAGATTAGTTGAGAAATGTTATCTATCGGGATGGCCAACCTCACAGGTAGAGGATACCTGTGACTGGGGTGGGCGGTTGGGTTGCTGTAGGGGGTGGAGGGGTGAGGAGCGTATATATATGGTGGTGTGGCCATGACCTAAGAGCATCAACACACCGGGTCCCGTACTTACACAACTCCAACACACTACTTTTAGAGCAACGAGTATGGTGGTAACGCCTGCCTACCTGCCCTCCCACCCGCCTCAGCTGTGCTGGTTGCTGGTGGTCCTTGAATGTGCACTCTGATGTTACAGTCGTGGAGCTGGGCTCCTCCCGAGGGGTGAGGGTTCCTCCAAGGAATGGCTGAGGGAATTTTTTTTTATTATACAGAATTGAATGCATCAACAGAGTTGTTACGCTATTCTGTACCAAAGTTACAGTGTGAGAACATTAGCTTGTGTGTTCCATTAGTGAAGGTTTATACTTTGGTCAGTGATGATGAAATACAATTGTGCACTCTCTCCACTCGAGATGGAATTTGAAGGTGGGGCTTTTGTAATCTGTATAATGTATAACTCAGTTTAATGTTAAACATGCTTATCCTGAGTTATTTACTAAACAAATGAAGGGAAAGCTAGTTGCATTAGCTTGATAGTTCCAACCAAACTTATTGTATATTTTTAAGGGTTGACTTTATCTTCTCTCATAATGAATATTGAGCCGAGTTTTTGTAGACATTCCCTTATTGGCTTAAATCCCTGTTGTATGTAACAGAACACATTTGATTACTTTTAAACGAGGGGAAGATCAACAGAATTTAAATTTAAGAGGCCCGATAAGAAACGAAGAAGGAAACACGATCAGAAGTCACAAGAGCTGGAGGGGCTGTAGTGAGCAGAGGGAGAGACTGATCTGAGAGCCGGGAAGGGCTCGGGTCGACTGTAACTTTAGCAAGAAAGTGGGAGTATAATTTGAGTACCAAAGAGTCCAAAAGTTACTTCTTGGCACCCCGTTCCACTCAGTAAAGTTGTTCCATTTTTTTATAGTGACATGTCGAATTGTGGTAAGTGTAGTAATTAAATTGAACTAAATAAACGCTTTTAATATATGGAGTGATAATTAAAATATAGTAAATTTCATTTTTTTTTATCCTTCTTCCATAATTTCCAGTTACTCTTTTGATCCCTTTGTGATACTAAAGTTACTGATGATTAATTATTGAAGAGTGATTGTGTCCGTGTCATGTACCACCACAACGCCGAAGGTGTTTCATTTATTAAGTAATGAAATGTGTCAGCCTGAGGTGGAAGGCTTCAGTAGGATGGTGAGGATATCGTGCAGTGCTTCACTATAGGATGGTGAGGATATCGTGCAGTGCTTCACTATAGGATGGTGAGGATATTGTGCAGTGCTTCACTATAGGATGGTGAGGATATCGTGCAGTGCTTCACTATAGGATGGTGAGGATATCGTGCAGTGCTTCACTATAGGATGGTGAGGATATCGTGCAGTGCTTCACTATAGGATGGTGAGGATATCGTGCAGTGCTTCACTATAGGATGGTGAGGATATCGTGCAGTGCTTCACTATAGGATGGTGAGGATATTGTGCAGTGCTTCACTATAGGATGGTGAGGATATCGTGCAGTGCTTCACTATAGGATGGTGAGGATATCGTGCAGTGGTTCACTATAGGATGGTGAGGATATCGTGCAGTGCTTCACTATAGGATGGTGAGGATATCGTGCAGTGCTTCACTATAGGATGGTGAGGATATCGTGCAGTGGTTCACTATAGGATGGTGAGGATATCGTGCAGTGGTTCACTATAGGATGGTGAGGATATCGTGCAGTGCTTCACTATAGGAAGGTGAGGATATCGTGCAGTGCTTCACTATAGGATGGTGAGGATATCGTGCAGTGCTTCACTATAGGATGGTGAGGATATCGTGCAGTGGTTCACTATAGGATGGTGAGGATTTCTTTCAGTGGTTCATTATAGGATGGTGAGGATATCGTACAGTGGTTCACTATAGGATGGTGAGGATTTCTTTCAATGGTTCATTATAGGATGGTGAGGATATCGTGCAGTGGTTCACTATAGGATGGTGAGGATTTCTTTCAGTGGTTTATCATAGGATGGTGAGGGTATCGTGCAGCGGTTCACTATAGGATGGTGAGGATTTCTTTCAGTGGTTCATTATAGGATGGTGAGGATATCGTGCAGTGGTTCACTATAGGATGGTGAGGATATCGTGCAGTGGTTCACTATAGGATGGTGAGGATATCGTGCAGTCGTTCACTATAGGATGGTGAGGATTTCTTTCAGTGGTTCATTATAGGATGGTGAGGATTGAACATTAAAATGGTATAAAATACCGACAGGTTGTTAGGTAAGACACACATGCAACAGTTAGGTATCTTTATTATGAAAAAAACTTTAAGGGTGATGGACTGATTACATCGTCTTCAAGTATCTTCTGCTTCTATCAGCTTTTCTGTACTTGACTGAAGAAGCCTACTGTGTAGGCGAAACGTTTCATAATAAAGATACCTAACTGTTGCATATGTGTCTTACCTAACAACAGGATGGTGAGGATATCGTGCAGTGGTTCATTATATGATGGTGAGGATATCGTGCAGTGGTTCACTATAGGATAGTGAGGATATCGTGCAGTCGTTCACTATAGGATGGTGAGGATTTCTTTCAGTGATTCACTATAGGATGGTGAGGATTTCTTTAATTGGTTCACTATAGGATGGTGAGGATTTCGTGGAGTGGTTCACTATAGGATGGTGAGGATTTCGTGGAGTGGTTCACTATAAGATGGTGAGCATTTCGTGCAGTGTTTCAATATAGGATGGTGAGGATTTCGTGGTGGTTCACTATAGGATGGTTAGGGCTGGGATGGGAGAGAGTAGAGGTGATTAAAGGCTAAGAAGGGAAGTTGGGGTGAGTAGGTGGGTGCCAGAGCCATGACCCCCCTACCATGGGTTTCACCTAATCCATTCAGAGACCCTCCACCACTTACCAGGGTTTGGTTAGAGACCTTCCACCACTTACCAGGGTTCAGTCAGAGACCCTCCACCACTTACCAGGGTTCAATCAGAGACCACCACTTACCAGGGTTCGGTTAGAGACCCTCCACCACTTGCCAGGGTTCGGTTAGAGGCCCTCCACCACTTACCAGGGTTCAATCAGAGACCCTCCACCACTTACTAAGGTTCAGAGACCCTCCACCACTTACCAAGGTTCAGAGACCCTCCACCACTTACCAAGGTTCAGAGACCCTCCACCACTTACCAAGGTTCAGAGACCCTCCACCACTTACCAAGGTTCAGAGACCCTCCACCACTTACCAAGGTTCAGAGACCCTCCACCACTTACCAAGGTTCAGAGACCCTCCACCACTTACCAAGGTTCAGAGACCCTCCACCACTTACCAAGGTTCAGAGACCCTCCACCACTTACCAAGGTTCAGAGACCCTCCACCACTTACCAAGGTTCAGAGACCCTCCACCACTTACTAAGGTTCAGAGACCCTCCACCACTTACCAAGGTTCAGAGACCCTCCACCACTTACTAAGGTTCAGAGACCCTCCACCACTTACCAAGGTTCAGAGACCCTCCACCACTTACCAAGGTTCAGAGACCCTCCACCACTTACCAAGGTTCAGAGACCCTCCACCACTTACCAAGGTTCAGAGACCCTCCACCACTTACCAAGGTTCAGAGACCCTCCACCACTTACCAAGGTTCAGAGACCCTCCACCACTTACCAAGGTTCAGAGACCCTCCACCACTTACCAAGGTTCAGAGACCCTCCACCACTTACCAAGGTTCAGAGACCCTCCACCACTTACCAAGGTTCAGAGACCCTCCACCACTTACCAAGGTTCAGAGACCCTCCACCACTTACCAAGGTTCAGAGACCCTCCACCACTTACCAAGGTTCAGAGACCCTCCACCACTTGCCAAGGTTCAGAGACCCTCCACCACTTACCAAGGTTCAGAGACCCTCCACCACTTACCAAGGTTCAGAGACCCTCCACCACTTACCAAGGTTCAGAGACCCTCCACCACTTACCAAGGTTCAGAGACCCTCCACCACTTACCAAGGTTCAGAGACCCTCCACCACTTACCAAGGTTCAGAGACCCTCCACCACTTACTAAGGTTCAGAGACCCTCCACCACTTACCAAGGTTCAGAGACCCTCCACCACTTACTAAGGTTCAGAGACCCTCCACCACTTACCAAGGTTCAGAGACCACCACTTACCAAGGTTCAGAGACCCTCCACTTACCAAGGTTCAGAGACCCTCCATCACTTACCAAGGTTCAGAGACCCTCCACCACTTACCAAGGTTCAGAGACCCTCCACCACTTACCAAGGTTATGATCCTCTTCCTCAGTCATTATTAACGTTTTGCTGACTCCCACTTGTAATTCCTCTTAACGTGTTGTCAGTCACCCGTCTTGTAAAGGACTCCGTTGAGTCAGTAAGGTAAAATACGGATATCGTTAATCACATTTCTAACAAATCACAAAGAGAAAAGAGTGAGTATGGAGAAAATAAAATATAACCGGAACACCGTATATGTTAAGTACATCAAGCACAGCTTCCCATCCTCTTGGTTATGAAAAACAATAACAAATTATTCTTAGAAGACACGGCAAAGTTATAAAGAGTTATGAAGAGAATTTTCTAGAGATCGAAGAAAAATAAGAATGTTTAACCGTGACGAATTCCAACTGCTTGGACACAAGAAGGAAGGTAGAACTCCAGACACGGGATGAAGTACACGGACTGACCATCTCATTGTCTGAAAGTGACAGGTGAAACACCTAGTAATAATATTGTCGAGTGTGACTTATCGCTTAGAGGAAACAAAAATTGACAGGTTGGATTATGAGAGGTTTTAAAACTATAGAGGCCACGATAATGTTAACTTTCAATACATCACTTGTGATCTCGTGTCTGCACTACGGTTCATTGCTCGCAGTTGCTCTCAAGGCAGGAAGAGCTATCAGAGGTAGAAAATATAGAGATATTTTTCCACTTGCTGGTTGTTTTCCGTCTCTGGTCTTCTCATGTATTCCCTTATTCTTTTTATTATAATTTATTTAACATGATTAATTAGTAAGCTCATCCCCGATTACGTGTGACATGTTTAATTATTGTAGAGCCTCGCTTAGTCCTCTTTACGTTCTTCCTCATTGTTGCTCAAGTGAGTCTGGCGTCCGTAGGAAGCCGATCATCAAATTAGCAAGACAGTAGTCTTAACTACTGTACTATGATGACTTATTAAGATTCATCCAACTTGGTGTAATTCTGTACAATGGGAAAGTTAGAACAAACACAATTTAGTACAAACTAATCTTACAGCAACTTTGCTGTGGCAAGAACTAGTTCACGTCTCTTCAACAGTGTCATAATTGAACCTTCCCATTCTTGGCCTGTGCAATAAGTCGCTTTAATTTAAATAAAGCTGGAGGGTGATTATATAGTTCATATTTGAATATTTCTGGTGTGTTGCTGAAGCACGGAGAGAGTAAGTGTGGGTGCGCCTGAATGACATTCTTACACTTCATTGTTTTTGGATGTGCACATTCTCCTGTAAATGTGTGGGTTTTAATTTTGCTTCTACTTAAATGGTTCTGTTGATTTTATGAATTGCTTTTCCTCGAAGTATCACACTTGTGTGTATAGGACTGAGGAAGACACTGTGTGACGATACTTTTCCATAATAAAGATACCAAAGTGTTGCACATGTGTAATTTATCAACTTGTCGGTTCTTTGAACAATTTATCAAGGTATCAAACTTCGTTGACAGTTGGCTGACGGCTCCTCGCGCCTCACACTCCATCGTTGTCGAACATGAACATAAACTACTTTGTTATATCATCAACAGTGAACACAGCAGGTGAAGGGTAGGTATATCATTCATCAACAGTGAACACAGCAGGTGAAGGGTAGGTATATCATTCATCAACAGTGAACACAACAGGTGAAGGGTAGGTATATCATTCATCAACAGTGAACACAACAGGTGAAGGGTAGGTATATCATTCATCAACAGTGAACACAACAGGTGAAGGGTAGGTATATCATTCATCAACAGTGAACACAACAGGTGAAGGGTAGGTATATCATGCATCAACAGTGAACACAACAGGTGAAGGGTAGGTATATCATGCATCAACAGTGAACACAACAGGTGAAGGGTAGGTATATCATGCATCAACAGTGAACACAACAGGTGAAGGGTAGGTATATCATGCATCAACAGTGAACACAACAGGTGAAGGGTAGGTATATCATGCATCAACAGTGAACACAACAGGTGAAGGGTAGGTATATCATTCATCAACAGTGAACACAACAGGTGAAGGGTAGGTATATCATGCATCAACAGTGAACACAACAGGTGAAGGGTAGGTATATCATGCAGCAACAGTGAAGAACAGGTGGAGTTCAGTTTTATCGTGCTTTAACAGTGTGTGTGTGTGTGTATGTGTGTGTGTGTGTGTGTGTGTGTGTGTGTGTGTGTGTGTGTTGATAGAGGTTAAGATAAGATAAGATTTCGTTCGGATTTTTAACCCCGGAGGGTTAGCCACCCAGGATAACCCAAGAAAGTCAGTGCGTCATCGAGGACTGTCTAACTTATTTCCATTGGGGTCCTTAATCTTGTCCCCCAGGATGCGACCCACACCAGTCGACTAACACCCAGGTACCTATTTGCTGCTAGGTGAACAGGACAACAGGTGTAAGGAAACGTGTCGAAATGTTTCCACCCGCCGGGAATCGAACCCGGGCCCTCCGTGTGTGAAGCGGGAGCTTTAGCCACCAGACCACCGGTGGTGGTGGTGTAATACACATAGTGACTTTGACCTACATACGCAGTGACGGCTGCTACTTCAAGGTGCTTACTGACTTCAAGGTGATGTATGGCTTTGTATCTTACTAGTCCCGTGATAAACTCACCCTAACCCTTCCCTCTGGGGTCTCTGGATGTTCCTGATGGGCTCCTTCATGGAGAGGGTCTGGACGTTCCTGATGGGCTCCTTCAAAGGGAGGGTCTGGATGTTCCAGATGGGCTTCTTCAAGGGGAAGGTCTGGACGTTCCTGATGGGCTCCTTCAAAGGGAGGGTCTGGATGTTCCAGATTTGCTTCTTCAAGGGGAGGGTCTGGATGTTCCTGATGGGGTTCTTCAAGGAGAGGGTCTGGACGTTCCTGATGGGCTCCTTCAAGGGGAGGGTCTGGATGTTCCAGATTTGCTTCTTTAAGGGGAGGGTCTGGACGTTCCTGATGGGCTCCTTCAAAGGGAGGGTCAGAACGTTCCTGATGGGCTCCTTCAAGGGGAAGGTCTGGATGTTCCTGATGGGCTTCAAGGGGAGGGTCTAGACGTTCTTGATGGGCTCCTTCAAAGGGTCTGGATGCTTATGATGGATTCGTCAAGAGACGACCGGTCTACCTGTTCCTGATGGGTTCGTCAAGAGACGGGTCTACCTGTTCCTGATGGGTTCGTCAAGAGACTGGTCTACCTGTTCCTGATGGGTTCGTCAAGAGACGGGTCTACCTGTTCCTGATGGGTTCGTCAAGAGACTGGTCTACCTGTTCCTGATGGGTTCGTCAAGAGACGGGTCTACCTGTTCCTGATGGGTTCGTCAAGAGACGGGTCTACCTGTTCCTGATGGGTTCGTCAAGAGACGGGTCTACCTGTTCCTGATGGGTTCGTCAAGAGACGGGTCTACCTGTTTCTGATGGGTTCGTCAAGAGACTGGTCTACCTGTTCCTGATGGGTTCGTCAAGAGACGGGTCTACCTGTTTCTGATGGGTTCGTCAAGAGACTGGTCTACCTGTTTCTGATGGGTTCGTCAAGAGACGGGTCTACCTGTTTCTGATGGGTTCGTCAAGAGACGGGTCTACCTGTTTCTGATGGGTTCGTCAAGAGACTGGTCTACCTGTTTCTGATGGGTTCGTCAAGAGACTGGTCTACCTGTTTCTGATGGGTTCGTCAAGAGACGGGTCTACCTGTTTCTGATGGGTTCGTCAAGAGACGGGTCTACCTGTTTCTGATGGGTTCGTCAAGAGACTGGTCTACCTGTTTCTGATGGGTTCGTCAAGAGACTGGTCTACCTGTTTCTGATGGGTTCGTCAAGAGACTGGTCTACCTGTTTCTGATGGGTTCGTCAAGAGACTGGTCTACCTGTTTCTGATGGGTTCGTCAAGAGACTGGTCTACCTGTTTCTGATGGGTTCGTCAAGAGACTGGTCTACCTGTTTCTGATGGGTTCGTCAAGAGACTGGTCTACCTGTTCCTGATGGGTTCGTCAAGAGACGGGTCTACCTGTTCCTGATGGGTTCGTCAAGAGACGGGTCTACCTGTTTCTGATGGGTTCGTCAAGAGACGAGTCTACCTGTTCCTGATGGGTTCGTCAAGAGACGGGTCTACCTGTTCCTGATGGGTTCGTCAAGAGACGGGTCTACCTGTTTCTGATGGGTTCGTCAAGAGACTGGTCTACCTGTTTCTGATGGGTTCGTCAAGAGACTGGTCTACCTGTTTCTGATGGGTTCGTCAAGAGACTGGTCTACCTGTTTCTGATGGGTTCGTCAAGAGACTGGTCTACCTGTTTCTGATGGGTTCGTCAAGAGACGGGTCTACCTGTTTCTGATGGGTTCGTCAAGAGACGGGTCTACCTGTTCCTGATGGGTTCGTCAAGAGACGGGTCTACCTGTTTCTGATGGGTTCGTCAAGAGACGAGTCTACCTGTTCCTGGTGGGTTCGTCAAGAGACGGGTCTATTTGTTCCTGGTGGGTTCGTCAAGAGACGGGTCTATTTGTTCCTGGTGGGTTCGTCAAGAGACGAGTCTACCTGTTCCTGATGGGTTCGTCAAGAAACGGATCTACCTGTTCCTGATGGGTTCGTCAAGAGACGGGTCTTATTGCTCCTGATGTGTTCGTCAAGAGACTGGTCTACCTGTTCCTGATGGGTTCTTTATGTAAGGAATTTGAGCTACTGTTCTTTCTCAGATCAGACGTGATTTGTTTGTGGTGCGGCGGAGGCTTGGCTGCGTATACCAGGTGGGAGCACTGAACAAAGACTGTTCTATATATCACCCCTCCCCTGTGCTTAGTTAATGTGAGCAAATTGTTATAGTGAGTCGTGAGTGATTCAGCGGTGTGAGTCACGGTGGAGAACTTGACTCAACACTCTGTGTCATTCACCAGTCATCCGTAATTTATGTCAACCCCCTCCCCCCCCTTCTCGTATCCCCTCTCCTCCACACAAAAAAAATTGAAAGCCAAGTGTATCGACAAGTGACTTTGACAACTAGTAACTACTCTCCCTCTCCCCCTCTCTTTCCCTCTCTCTCTCTCTCTCTCTCTCTCTCTCTCTCTCTCTCTCTCTCTCTCTCTCTCTCTCTCTCTCTCTCTCTCTCTCTCTCTCTCTCTCTCTCTCTCTCTCTCGCTCCCTGGTAACAAGTAAGGGTTCATCAAGTCTTATGATTCGAGCTTTTCTCTGTATATTTATTATTGGCTTATATGTGAACTTTTTGTTTTAGATGGCGACAGATACATGAGAAAGTAGTGACGGTGGTGGTTGTTGTGTGGAGACTCTTAAAACTCCATAGATATTGTGTGGAGACTCTTAAAACTCCATAGATATTGTGTGGAGAGACTTAAAACTCCATAGATATTGTGTGGAGACTCATATAGATATTGTGTGGAGACTCTTAAAACTCCATAGATATTGTGTGGAGACTCTTAAAACTCCATAGATATAGTCTGGAGACTCTTAAAACTCCATAGATATAGTCTGGAGACTCTTAAAACTCCATAGATATTGTGTGGAGACTCTTAAAACTCCATAGATATTGTGTGGAGACTCTTAAAACTCCATAGATATTGTGTGGAGACTCTTAAAACTCCATAGATATTGTGTGGAGACTCTTAAAACTCCATAGATATAGTCTGGAGACTCTTAAAACTCCATAGATATAGTCTGGAGACTCTTAAAACTCCATAGATATAGTCTGGAGACTCTTAAAACTCCATAGATACAGTCTGGAGACTCTTAAAACTCCATAGATATTGTGTGGAGACTCTTAAAACTCCATAGATATTGTGTGGAGACTCTTAAAACTCCATAGATATTGTGTGGAGACTCTTAAAACTCCATAGATATAGTCGTAGTTTACATTCATGCCACATTATAATGTTGATAGATGAGTATGTTGGTTATATTTAGTATGGTTGTGAGCAGCCTGGTGTAGGATGTTGTTGGTATAACCTTGAGGAGAGGTGGTGGTGGGGGGGGGGTTATGGGAGGGCACTTATCATGTAAGTAACCTCGACCTGCGCACCAGGGAAGCTGTGGCACCCGTGTCAGTGTATGTTCGCACTGTAGTGTTTCTAGAAGTTGAATCCTAGCTCCTAGCACAGACTAGTCAGATTTGTCTAATGATTAGGTAGGTGAGGTAATGTTTGTCAGGAAACAGGACAAGTGTTTCCGGACTCGGGTCTTCGTCATATGATGACTCATAGCTGGAGCTCTTGGTCATCTGACAGAGGCCTTCAGCTGGCTTACCCCTCCACACCATTAAAAATTATAGTTATAATTATAACCATTAAACTGGCCGATGGTTTTGTTAGTTTCTTACTTCTCGAGCTTTAACGCAACTTTGCTTTACATTTATATATATAATTGACCTCTTCCATTTCCATGTCATTCACCTTCCCTACGACCCTGACACTGAACAAATACTTCAGTAACGTTTCTCTTATTCCCTGTTTGTAGTTCCCATCAGTGTCCTCTCCTTCCTAGTCCTTACATTTCGATATCCATCTTATTAATTATTCTGAGTTTCTTGTATTTTGTAATCGTGTTTTCTCAATTGTCCTCTTTTCCATAGTTGCCAGACTCGGCTCACTGTAGTTACTCTTCATGGTGTACACTTCTCTGGCCCAAGATCAGTCTGATTGTGAACTTCTGAACATTTTCCCCAGCTTCTGAACGTGCTTGATCATAAGGGTGCTCCACGCTAGTGTTACGTAGTGTAGGGCAGTCCCGACACACCTTGTATGGTGTCTTGATCATACGGGTGCTTCAAGCTAGTGTTACGTAGTGTAGGGCAGTCCCGACACACCTTGTATGGTGTCTTGATCATACGGGTGCTTCACGCTAGTGTTACGTAGTGTAGGGCAGCCCCGACACACCTTGTATGGTGTCTTGATCATACGGGTGCTTCAAGCTAGTGTTACGTAGTGTAGGGCAGTCCCGACACACCTTGTATGGTGTCTTGATCATACGGGTGCTTCACGCTAGTGTTACGTAGTGTAGGGCAGTCCCGACACACCTTGTATGGTGTCTTGATCATACGGGTGCTTCACGCTAGTGTTACGTAGTGTAGGGCAGTCCCGACACACCTTGTATGGTGTCTTGATCATACGGGTGCTTCAAGCTAGTGTTACGTAGTGTAGGGCAGTCCCGACACACCTTGTATGGTGTCTTGATCATACGGGTGCTTCACGCTAGTGTTACGTAGTGTAGGGCAGTCCCGACACACCTTGTATGGTGTCTTGATCATACGGGTGCTTCAAGCTAGTGTTACGTAGTGTAGGGCAGTCCCGACACCTTGTATGGTGTCTTGGAGGATATTCTTTATTGAAGTTCTTGAAGGCTGTTTTGAGACTGCCTAGTTGTCGAGGTCACATGTATAATGTAATGTAGTTGTGTCCCCGGTGATATCTTCAGTGTAGTATTCAAGATTATCTTCTTTCATTGTTTTGCAAGTTCCTGCCTTCCACTATATAATCCTCCCCCTAATTGCATGATCTTGCATTTGTTCAGTATAAACTCAAATCGCTCACTCACTTCGACCATTGCTGTAACTTAAGTTTTCGTGGAGCCTGTACTTACTGCTGCCTCTCTAGAATTTTCTCACTAGCCTTACATTCTCATTCTCTCTCTCTCTCTCTCTCTCTCACCCTAGCATACACTTCTTTAAGAATTTCCATCTTTAAATATATTCAACAATATATTTATAGATGTACAGTTCTTATTCCTTACGTTCCGCGGGAGAGATGGTCGAGAGTCATTATCAGATTCTTAGTGGTAGTGTTGTGATGGCCTTGGCACCTGCCAGTCACTAGAAGCAACAGCCTGGTTGACCAGGCTGTCAGTAAAGAAGTCTTGCATTATCTCGAGTTGCGAGGGTACAACCCTGGAAACTGGTCACAGGTATACGTATATGGGTGGTTGTTAGTGTTCCAGGTTGCCCACTATCACCTCACAGGCGTCAGTGGAGGCCATCGCATGTTCAAGGTTCGTCGTGTACACATTGTTGAGTTCTGCCATCCAGGACGTTCTCGTGGTCATATGACCAATAACTCACTGCCTCCATAAGTCCTATCATCCGTGATGCCGACACTGCTTGCACGACCAGGCACCTACTGCCGCCATAAGTCCTATCATCCGTGATGCCGACACTGCTTGCACGACCAGGATGCACCTGCTAGCACGACCAGGCACCTACTGCCGCCATAAGTCCTATCATCCGTGATGCCGACACTGCTTGCACGACCAGGCACCTACTGCCGCCATAAGTCCTATCATCCGTGATGCCGACACTGCTTGCACGACCAGGCACCTACTGCCGCCATAAGTCCTATCATCCGTGATGCCGACACTGCTTGCACGACCAGGCACCTACTGCCGCCATAACTTCTACAATCCATGATGTTGACGCTGCCTGTATGACCAGGCTTTCCTACTCGCGCAGTCTGGTCCAGGGCCAGGCCTGACTTGTGCTTGCCTGGTCTACCAGGCTGTTACTGCCGGCAGCCTACTGGCTCCCACACCAATCACAGCCTAGCGTGGCGGATACTTGAAGGTGTGTTGGTGTTACAGAGTGAGGAGTGAGATTATTACACCAGTTGTCCCTTCATATTTTGCCAGATTGAGTCTTGAAAGTTCCCGTATTCAGTTCACTTGTCTCTGGTCTCTGACAGCTGATGCTAGGCTTGCTTCATTTTCCCTTAATTGTCAGCGTAGCGTTGTTACGATGGATGACACTTGCATTGTTGTTGTTACAGGTTCTACACGTGTCCTTGAAGTATCATATCAAGTTCGTCACTCAGGTAACATTTACCTGTACACGGTGTTCCTGGTGTTACGGGTTTTGCACGTGTTCTTCAAGTATAATTTGAGAGCGTCACCCATGTAATACTTGTCACCTTCTCTACACGTGTGAGAAAGTGAAATCAAACTACATTAAGATTAAAGTGTGACAAAATTTTGGGAGTATCATGCAAAGAAGGAGATCTAGCTATAACACTGACTGGTGGGAGGAAAGAAGATAGTATAAGAATTTGTATGGTTGTACAAGAATATGAAAGAATAGGTAAAGGTTTCTTGGTATATTCAATAGCGATAACAAGAAGTCACACGTATTAATTAAGGAAAAATGGAACCGAAGGGATAATGGGAAAAATTTCTTCATAAACTGAATAGTAGAAGAATGAAATAAATTGAAAGACTATGTAGTACATTCTCTATAACCACTGGAAATTAAAAAAAAATGTGGTGCAGGGTTAGATTAGGTAAAGTTTGTCAGGAAACAGGACAAGTGTTTGCTGACGCGGGTCTTAGATGATGACCCGCCGTTGGAGTCATCTGACGTAGGCCTTCCGTTGACTTACCAGTCCATCCCTTTAAAAAATCTGGTCATACTTGTAACCATTTTTGTGTGTATGTGTGTGGTGCAGATATTAGTGAAGACAAGAGACTACGATCATTGCTCCGTAGCTACAAATAGGTAATTATGTGTTTTTGAAGTATTATCTGGAGTTGATCACCCAGGTTATTTATGACCTGCACACCTGCCTTGCTGAGTGAATGTATATTTATTGAGTGGAGTTAACATCAGTCACACTCCAGTAGTGAACAGATTCTGGCACCCCTTCCCCCCCACACACACACAGACTGTCATGAATGACCTTGTATTTTCAAGGATACAACTTCAAATCATTGACATAACCTTTAAGATGTTGTTAATAAAATATTAAGTCGTTGTTAATATGATCAAGACCCAGGTGGTGTCGTCTTCACATTAAAGACACAACAGGAACATATCACCAGTACAATTGTACTTTCATTGTGTCTGCAGGACCAGACCTTGCTAGTCTGTCCTGATCTGCTCTACTATATACACTTTAGATTTTCTACGTTATAATCATGTCTCCCTTTGTCCTTCTCTCGGCCGAAGTCAAAAAGTTTAGTTCCTTCAATATATAGTGCATTGTTCTCAGTTTTGGTACTATCCTGGTACCGAATCTTTTCCCCTTTTCATGCTTCTTGGCGTACTTGACCAGGTATAGGCTTTAGGCCTCACAGTCACTGATTGGCCTGTTATATGTCATATATAAGGTTCTGAAGGCTTCTTTATTCAGGTTCTTGAATCCTATTTTGAGATTTGCTAATCATGCACATGCCGCTGAGGTTATACAGTTTATATGTATTTCTGGCTATATGCTTGGTGTTATACTTACCCCAGGTCCTCATCACTGTCCCGTGCTAATGTGTGTGTGTGTGTGTGTGTGTGTGCGTGTGTGCGTGTGTGTGTGTGTGCGTGTGTGTGCGTGTGTGTGTGTGTTACCTACTTACGCCTGGGGTCTACCGGGAGGTTGTTACGAAGGTTATCGGCCTCCCGGTGGACCAGGGCCTGATCATCCAAGCTGTTACTGCTGGCCGCACGCAGTCCAACGTACGAACTACAGTTCAGCGGAGTTTATGTATGTGTCCAGTTCACTCTTGAAGACAGCCAGAAGTCTATTGGTAATTCCCCTTGTGTATGATGGGAGGCTGTTCAGTCTTGGGCCCTGGACACCTATTGTGTTAGTGCACTCATGGCACTCTGCTTTTCACTGGGGTAAGTTGCACCGTCTGCCTAGCCTTTTGCTTTCGTAGGGAGTAATTTCTGTGTGCAGATTTTTGACCAGTCTCTAGGATTTTCCAGGTGTAGATTATATCTATCTTGCCTGCATTCCAAGGAGTACAGGTCAAGGGACTTCAAACATTCCCAGTAATTAAGGTGTTTGACTGAACTAACACGTGCAGTGAAGGTTCTCTGTACATTATCTTGATGTGCAGTTTCACCTGCCTTGAATGGGGCTGTTAGTGTACAGAAGTATTCCAGCCTAGAGTGACAAGGTGACTTCAGCAGATTATCATTGGTTCGGCATCCCTTGTTTTGAAAGTTCTTATTATCCATACTATTATATAACTCGCAGATGTGATGACACTTATGATTATGTAAAGTGAGATCCTCTGACATTATCACTCCCAGGTCCTTCACATTAGTTTTTTTGCTCTGTGTGGTTAAAATTTATTATATACTCTGTTCGAGCTGTTGTTTCCTCAAGTTTTCCATAACGGAGTAACTGAAATTTGCCATCGTTGAACATCATATTGTGTTCCGTGGCCCATTGGAAAACTTGGTTTATATCCGCTTGGAGATTTACCGTGTCCTCGATGCATGACACTCGTGCAGTTTCTAGTATTGTCTACAAAAGGTAAAAGAAAACGTGATGCTGTAGTTTATATCTCTGTCTGTGTCACATATGAGGATATGGAAAAGGATGGGGGACGAGTACTCTACCTTGTGGAGCAGAGCTTTTTACTGTGGCACACACATACACTGTGTGTGTGTACTCACCTAGTTGAGGTTGCGGGGGTCGAGTCCGAGCTCCTCTGTGTGTGTGTGTGTGTGTGTGTGTGTGTGTGTGTGTGTGTGTGTGTGTGTGTGTGTGTGTGTGTGTGTTTGTGTGTGTGTGTGTGTGTGTGAGAGAGAGAGAGAGAGAGAGAGAGAGAGAGAGAGAGATCACCATGAGTTTATGGGTAGGTATTAAAGGGGCATCAGGTGGGAGATACACCATGAGTGTGGGTAAGTGCTGAAGGGGCATCAGGTGTGTGAGGTATGCCTGGATCTATGATGAAGTTGGTGAGGGGGAATGGGTGAGAGGGAGGAGTGGGTGATGGGGCCGACCTTCTGACCCGGATCTTCCCCGCCTCACGCTCTGTACCAGCTTTCCTCTCCCCTCTCCCCTACCGTGCATACCTCTGGTGTGGTACAGACCACAAGAACCAGTAGTCTAGCTGGTCATTTGCTCACCAAGAAAGCCTACACTGGAACAAGCCTGCCAGAACACAACTCTTCAGATGGGTAAACACGCCGCTTTCAACGCCAAAATCTTCACGTCAGTGTTCCATTCCATTTAACGTAGCTTCCAGTGCTTCATCTAGCCTCCCCATCACCCTCGCCTGATGAAGCAGAAACTAGAAAAGGTTCAAAAGTTTGTAACTAGACAATTCTCAAAATTTTGGGACATGCATTGTGAGAAGAGGTTCTGCTATGACGATGAGAAAGAAATGAGATGTGATTTTTGACCTGTAAATTTTACGGTGAATTGATAATGTAGATAATGTGAGTTAAGAGGACCAGGGACACGATATTTGTATGGAGATTAAAGTGAGGTGTGTCGAAGGAATATTAATGTGCACCTAAGGTCCACCGTCTTCTAATAACATGTTTATTTTTCCATTATAATCTACCTTGTCCATAATTACTATAACATTCGCTTTGTCTGTTTGGTAAGGTGAAGTCCAGGATCTTTCCTTAATTCATGGTATAACTTAACATACCACAATGCTTCACTCTACAACACAATTGTCCTCAAACATTTGTAAAGTTATACCATGAATTAAGGAAAGATCCTGGACTTCATCTTACGAAACAGACAAAGAAAATGTGATAGTAATTATAGACAAGGTAGATTATAGTGGGAAAATGAACATGTTATTAGAAGACGGAGGAACTTAGGTCTGTCTTAAGAAGTGCTTTAGTAACAAAAAAAAGGCACAATACCGTGACTGGAACGATACACAAATAACCCGCACATAGAAGAGAGGAGCTTACGATGACGTTTCGGTCCGACTTGGACCATTTACAACGTCACACTAACGAAAAGGAGAGAGGGAGGGATATGTATATATAGGCAGTAATAGTAGTAGTGGAGGTACCTCCACTACTACTACTACTACTATCACCTCCTGCCTATGTATATGTACCCCTACCTCTCTCCTTTTCGTTAGTATGACTTTGTAAATGGTTCAGGTCGGGCCGAAACGTCGTAAGCTCCTCTCTTCTATGTGCGGGTTATTTGTGTAAGTGCTTTAGTCTCAAAATAATCGAAAACTAGAATGAGATAAATGAGGATGTGCTGGAGACTAACTGAATACACAACTTCGGGGCTAGGTATGATAAATTCCAAGAAACTTAAAACCAGTAATACTTGTCGAAGAGGCGTCAACAGTGGATCATGAGCTGAGACTTGACCCCTAAATGAATGTGGCAGGTGTAGCTCTGTGGTATACACCTTCCTTGTCAGGTGACATGTACGTCACTGAGGTGTGAACGCTTGTCCAACATTAACTGTTAACATGATAATGAGTGGAACTTCAGTAACCACTACCGTTGTCTACCCCTTCACTTCACCCTCCTTACCCCTTATACCGCCCTCGGTCACAACATATATGTTACACGCTAGCCTGGGCTCCCTCTCCCCCACCTATACATATGTAAAACAACCACAGAGGGAGTAGAATGATAGCTCAAGACCTTTCGTGTTGCAATCAACACATCAGTAGCTTGCAAAATTGCAGGAAAGAGGAGGATCTCCCAGCAAGTACGTTCCCAAATGACGCCTTCACATGTGAAGACGTCCTTTGGGAACATACTGGGACATTCTCCTCTTTTCCGCAATTTTGGAAGCTACTGCTGTGTTGATTGAACCACTGTGAAAAAGATAGTGAACTTCCTTTCTGTTGATCTTTCATTTTTACAGTTCCTTGATATGACAATCTCGAAAGTGCTTGGAAGTTCATTATTCTTTTCACAGTGGTTGTTCTGCATGTAATGATATCAACTGTTTACTGTTATCTGATTGCATATATATATATATATATATATATATATATATATATATATATATATATATATATATATATATGTATATATATGCGCAATAAGATCCACAGGAGAAAGTCGTTTTAAGCAAATAACAATACTGCGATTAACCGGAGATCGAACCTGCGATATTTTAACCAGCCTTTCTCCCTGGAAGCCATTCAAAATCCAAGACGCCTTAATCCACTGTACCACTATGCTTCAAATATCAGGGACCCAGTGAGGACACTGGCTCTGCCACTCCTGGTGCAAGCACATTCGTGGCCATGGATACAACAAGATTAATTTCAATCTTCTCTCGTTTGGAATTCCAGTCACTAGGAGTACACACATTAATGCATCCACAGAACAAAGTGGTTTTAAGCAATAACACCTGTTCTTCCTGTCACAGTCACCTGTTGTTTTAATCTGTGCATCAATCAGATGGCCGATGGTGTCAAAGAGAGCCTCTCTCTTTTCCTGTGTTACTGTTTGAGTGGAAGTAGGAAGCAAGAGTGTGGCGACACGATGGTAGCGGCGTCACAACACTGACCTCTCTTGTGTCTAGGAGTCATGTTTACCCTCGTGTAGACCAGGGTCGTCTGGCACGGTGAGCAAGACGCTATGTTGACGCCAGGGGCACCACTCTCAATGATGATGCTTGCTACACACCACAACACAACACAACACACACACACACACACACACACACACACACACACTACACACACACACACACACACACACGCACGCACACACACACACACACACACACTACACACACACACACACACTACACACACACACACTACACACACACACACACACTACACACACACACTACACACACACACACACTACACACACACACTACACACACACACTACACACACACACTACACACACACACTACACACACACACTACACACACACACTACACACACACACTACACACACACTACACACACACTACACACACACTACACACACACTACACACACACACACACACACACACACACACACACACACACACACACACACACACACACACACACACACACACACACACACACACACACACACTACACACACACTACACACACACTACACACACACACTACACACACACACTACACACACACACTACACACACACACTACACACACACACTACACACACACATACTACACACACACATACTACACACACATACTACACACACACATACTACACACACACACAATACACAGACACACAATACACAAACACACACACTACACAAACACACACATTACACAAACACACACACTACACAAACACACACACTACACAAACACACACACTACACACAGACACACTACACACAGACACACTACACACAGACACACTACACACAGACACACACTACACACACTACACACACACACTACACACACACACACACACACACACACTACACACACACTACACACACACACACACTACACACACACTACACACACACACACACACACACTACACACACACTACACACACACACACACACTACACACACACACACACTACACACACACACACACTACACACACACACACACTACACACACACACACACTACACACACACACACACTACACACACACTACACACACACACTACACACACACACTACACACACACACTACACACACACACTACACACACACACTACACACACACACTACACACACACACTGCAAGAAGGCGTTTGACACAGTTCCACACAAGAGATTGGTGCAAAAACTGGAGGACCAAGCAGGGATAACAGGGAAGGCAGTACAATGGATCAGGGAATACTTGTCAGGAAGACAGCAGCGAGTCATGGTACGTGGCGAGGTGTCAGAGTGGGCACCTGTGACCAGCGGGGTCCCGCAGGGGTCAGTCCTAGGACCAGTGCTGTTTCTGGTATTTGTGAACGACATGACGGAAGGAATAGACTCTGAGGTGTCCCTGTTTGCAGATGACGTGAAGTTGATGAGAAGAATTCACTCGATCGAAGACCAGGCAGAACTACAAAGGGATCTGGACAGGCTGCAGACCTGGTCCAGCAATTGGCTCCTGGAGTTCAATCCCACCAAGTGCAAAGTCATGAAGATTGGGGAAGGGCAAAGAAGGCCGCAGACGGAGTACAGTCTAGTGGGTCAGAGACTACAAACCTCACTCAAGGAAAAAGATCTTGGGGTGAGTATAATACCAGGCACATCTCCTGAAGTGCACATCAACCAAATAACTGCTGCAGCATATGGGCGCCTAGCAAACCTCAGAACAGCATTCCGACATCTTAATAAGGAATCATTCAGGACCCTGTACACCGTGTACGTTAGGCCCATATTGGAGTATGCGGCACCAGTTTGGAACCCACACCTAGCCAAGCACGTGAAGAAACTAGAGAAAGTGCAAAGGTTTGCAACAAGACTAGTCCCAGAGCTAAGAGGTATGTCCTACGAGGAGAGGTTAAGGGAAATCAACCTGACGACACTGGAGGACAGGAGAGATAGGGGGGACATGATAACGACATACAAAATACTGAGAGGAATTGACAAGGTGGACAAAGACAGGATGTTCCAGAGATTGGACACAGTAACAAGGGGACACAGTTGGAAGCTGAAGACACAGATGAATCACAGGGATGTTAGGAAGTATTTCTTCAGCCACAGAGTAGTCAGTAAGTGGAATAGTTTGGGAAGCGATGTAGTGGAGGCAGGATCCATACATAGCTTTAAGCAGAGGTATGATAAAGCTCACGGCTCAGGGAGAGTGACCTAGTAGCGATCAGTGAAGAGGCGGAGCCAGGAGCTCGGACTCGACCCCCGCAACCTCAACTAGGTGAGTACACACACACACACACACACACACACACACACCCACACACACACACACACACACACACACACACACACACACACACACACACACACACACACACACACACACACACACACACACACACACTACACACACACACACTACACACACACTACACACACACACACACACACTCCACACACACACCCCATACACACACACACCCCACAAACACACACACACACTACACACACACACACTACACACACACACACACACTACACACACACACTACACACACACACTACACACACACACACTACACACACACACACTACACACACACACTACACACACACACTACACACACACTACACACACACACACGCACACACACACACACACACACACACTACACACACTACACACACTACACACACACACTACACACATATCTGAAATGCGTAGGGAGACACTGGTCAGAGAAATAGCAAGCATCGAACTTAAGCTAAAAGAATCCTTTAGGAGTCAGGAATCGCGGGAAGAACTAAAAGCCATAAATGAAATCGAAAGAAACCCAAAGTATTTCTTCTCCTATGCCAAATCAAAATCGAGAACAACGTCCAGTATTGGGCCCCTACTTAAACAAGATGGGTCCTACACAGATGACAACAAGGAAATGAGTGAGCTACTCAAGTCCCAATATGACTCAGTTTTTAGCAAGCCGCTAACCAGACTGAGAGTCGAAGATCAAAATGAATTTTTTATGAGAGAGCCACAAAATTTGATTAACACAAGCCTATCCGATGTTATCCTGACGCCAAATGACTTCGAACAGGCGATAAATGACATGCCCATGCACTCTGCCCCAGGGCCAGACTCATGGAACTCTGTGTTCATCAAGAACTGCAAGAAGCCCCTATCACGAGCCTTTTCCATCCTATGGAGAGGGAGCATGGACACGGGGGTCGTCCCACAGTTACTAAAAACAACAGACATAGCCCCACTCCACAAAGGGGGCAGTAAAGCAACAGCAAAGAACTACAGACCAATAGCACTAACATCCCATATCATAAAAATCTTTGAAAGGGTCCTAAGAAGCAAGATCACCACGCATCTAGAAACCCATCAGTTACACAACCCAGGGCAACATGGGTTTAGAACAGGTCGCTCCTGTCTGTCTCAACTATTGGACCACTACGACAAGGTCCTAAATGCACTAGAAGACAAAAAGAATGCAGATGTAATATATACAGACTTTGCAAAAGCCTTCGACAAGTGTGACCATGGCGTAATAGCGCACAAAATGCGTGCTAAAGGAATAACAGGAAAAGTCGGTCGATGGATCTATAATTTCCTCACTAACAGAACACAGAGAGTAGTCGTCAACAGAGTAAAGTCCGAGGCAGCTACGGTGAAAAGCTCTGTTCCACAAGGCACAGTACTCGCTCCCATCTTGTTCCTCATCCTTATATCCGACATAGACAAGGATGTCAGCCACAGCACCGTGTCTTCCTTTGCAGATGACACCCGAATCTGCATGACAGTGTCTTCCATTGCAGACACTGCAAAGCTCCAGGCAGACATCAACCAAATCTTTCAGTGGGCTGCAGAAAACAATATGAAGTTCAACGATGAGAAATTTCAATTACTCAGATATGGTAAACATGAGGAAATTAAATCTTCATCAGAGTACAAAACAAATTCTGGCCACAAAATAGAGCGAAACACCAACGTCAAAGACCTGGGAGTGATCATGTCGGAGGATCTCACCTTCAAGGACCATAACATTGTATCAATCGCATCTGCTAGAAAAATGACAGGATGGATAATGAGAACCTTCAAAACTAGGGAGGCCAAGCCCATGATGACACTCTTCAGGTCACTTGTTCTATCTAGGCTGGAATATTGCTGCACACTAACAGCACCTTTCAAGGCAGGTGAAATTGCCGACCTAGAAAATGTACAGAGAACTTTCACGGCGCGCATAACGGAGATAAAACACCTCAATTATTGGGAGCGCTTGAGGTTCCTAAACCTGTATTCCCTGGAACGCAGGAGGGAGAGATACATGATTATATACACCTGGAAAATCCTAGAGGGACTAGTACCGAACTTGCACACGAAAATCACCCACTACGAAAGCAAAAGACTTGGCAGACGATGCACCATCCCCCCAATGAAAAGCAGGGGTGTCACTAGCACGTTAAGAGACCATACAATAAGTGTCAGGGGCCCGAGACTGTTCAACTGCCTCCCAGCACACATAAGGGGGATTACCAACAGACCCCTGGCAGTCTTCAAGCTGGCACTGGACAAGCACCTAAAGTCAGTTCCGGATCAGCCGGGCTGTGGCTCGTATGTTGGTTTGCGTGCAGCCAGCAGCAACAGCCTGGTTGATCAGGCTCTGATCCACCAGGAGGCCTGGTCTCAGACCGGGCCGCGGGGGCGTTGACCCCCGGAACTCTCTCCAGGTAAACTCCAGGTAAACACACACACTACACACACACACACTACACACACACACACTACACACACACACACACACACACACACACACACACACACACACACACACACACACACACCACAAAACATACACCATAACACTGACCTGACAGGATCACATTTTGTTTTTCCAATGTGCTGGAGCTGTGGGATAGATTAACAGGAGAGGGAGATGGAGGGATTAAATAAGAGACTGAGGGGAAGAAGGGTAGACAACATACTTTCTAGAGTGTAAACGTCATTCGGCGAAGTGTCACACCGAAGGGTGATGTACTAACTTAGAAAAGGCGCAGGATTAACAATGACTCACTCACCTAATTGTGGTTACAGGGGTCGAGTCATAGCTCCTGGCCTCGCCTCTTCACAAGAGATATTAGAGTTGGTCAGGATAACAAGTTTAGTCCCCAGGATCACTTCTTGAACACCTGCTATTCCTGGTGTATATAAATGACCTCCATCAGGAACTTGAATCCTGAGTATAATTTTATATATGATGCAACTCTAATGAGAAAGATCAATGGAGAGGAAAGTGAAAGCTTGTTTTCATTTGTAATAAGTGCAAAGTAAACAAAATATACGAGTGAGAGAGAAAACGGGACACAATATTGCCTGGAAGATGTGACGCTACACACAGTGTATACATGTATTATAAACAACTGAGTCACCATTCTAAGAGATGTGACGTTACACACACTGTATATTATAACAACTGAGAGTCACCATTCTAAGAGATGTGACGTTACACACAGTGTATATTATAAACAACTGAGTCACCATTCTAAGAGATGTGACGTTACACACACTGTATATTATAACAACTGAGTCACCATTCTAAGAGATGTGACGTTACACACAGTGTATATTATAAACAACTGAGTCACCATTCTAAGAGATGTGACGTTACACACACTGTATATTATAACAACTGAGTCACCATTCTAAGAGATGTGACGTTACACACAGTGTATATTATAAACAACTGAGTCACCATTCTAAGAGATGTGACGTTACACACAGTGTATATTATAAACAACTGAGTCACCATTCTAAGAGATGTGACGTTACACACACTGTATATTATAACAACTGAGTCACCATTCTAAGAGATGTGACGTTACACACACTGTATATTATAACTGAGTCACCATTCTAAGAGATGTGACGTTACACACACTGTATATTATAACAACTGAGTCACCATTCTAAGAGATGTGACGTTACACACACTGTATATTATAAACAACTGAGTCACCATTCTAAGAGATGTGACGCTACACACAGTGTATATTATAAACAACTGAGAATCACCATCGTAAAAGTATATTATTAAAAATACACATGACTTGTTTAACCTCAGCGACACTTGCAGATACAAGACCTAGACCAACAACCATTAACAGAGACTCATTGTGGTGCCAGCATGGTCCCGCATCCCAACATACATTGTGAAGTATGTGGTGCCAGCATGGTCCCGCATCCCAACATACATTGTGAAGTATGTGGTGCCAGCATGGTCCCGCATCCCAACATACATTGTGAAGTATGTGGTGCCAGCATGGTCCCGCATCCCAACATACATTGTGAAGTATGTGGTGCCAGCATGGTCCCGCATCCCAACATACATTGTGAAGTATGTGGTGCCAGCATGGTCCCGCATCCCAACATACATTGTGAAGTATGTGGTGCCAGCATGGTCCCGCATCCCAACATACATTGTGAAGTATGTGGTGCCAGCATGGTCCCGCATCCCAACATACATTGTGAAGTATGTGGTGCCAGCATGGTCCCGCATCCCAACATACATTGTGAAGTATGTGGTGCCAGCATGGTCCCGCATCCCAACATACATTGTGAAGTATGTGGTGCCAGCATGGTCCCGCATCCCAACATACATTGTGAAGTATGTGGTGCCAGCATGGTCCCGCATCCCAACATACATTGTGAAGTATGTGGTGCCAGCATGGTCCCGCATCCCAACATACATTGTGAAGTATGTGGTGCCAGCATGGTCCCGCATCCCAACATACATTGTGAAGTATGTGGTGCCAGCATGGTCCCGCATCCCAACATACATTGTGAAGTATGTGGTGCCAGCATGGTCCCGCATCCCACCATAAATGTCAAGAAACTCCAGAAAATACTAAGTTTAGGAACATAATTGCTGCAGCAACTGGTGAGAATGATTCGCAACAGTAGTAGAGAGGAGAATCAGAGGGAGGGAGGGGGAAGGAAGGTAACATGATCGTGACATACAAAATACTCTGGGAATTAGAAGACTGAGTTCATAGGAACAACAACTCTCAAATAACCCACATATTCAAGACCAACTTAAACGTTAGACATTGTGGTCCAGGAGGCGAAACATTGTTGTAACCTTTGTTCTTCATTGTTACCACCACGGTGTTGTGACCTTTGTTCTTCATTGTTACCACCACGGTGTTGTGACCTTTGTTCTTCATTGTTACCACCACTGTGTTGTGACCTTTGTTCTTCATTGTTACCACCACGGTGTTGTGACCTTTGTTCTTCATTGTTACCACCACGGTGTTGTGACCTTTGTTCTTCATTGTTACCACCACTGTGTTGTGACCTTTGTTCTTCATTGTTACCACCACTGTGTTGTGACCTTTGTTCTTCATTGTAGCACAGTAATAAGAGACTTTCTATACTGAAATATAATACATCAGCACTGTACCAGTAGTGTTACATGGTCAGTGTTGTACCACCACCAGTGGTGTTACATGGTCAGTGTTGTACCACCACCAGTGGTGTTACATGGTCAGTGTTGTACCACCACCAGTGGTGTTACATGGTCAGTGTTGTACCACCACCAGTGGTGTTACATGGTCAGTGTTGTACCACCACCACCAGTAGTGTTACATGGTCAGTGTTGTACCACCACCAGTGATGTTACATGGTCAGTGTTGTACCACCTCCAGTAGTGTTACATGGTCAGTGTTGTACCACCACCAGTGGTGTTACATTGTCAGTTTTGTACCACCACCAGTAGTGTTACATGGTCAGTGTTATTCCACCGCCAGTAGTGTTGTTAATGAGGCGGAAACTGTTATCAAGGTCAAGTGAGGAGAGGTGTGGTTGTGTGTGTGTGTGTGTGTTCGACCTCTCCCTTCTTCTTAACATTCCCCTTTCATCCCTTGTACCTTCCCTCTTCTCCCCTCTTCCATTACCTCTCTTGCATATCTTTGCCTCCCCTTCTCTTCCTCTTGTGAGGCAGCACTAAGCAAATTAGACGGTGCCTAGTCATGTCAGCAATACAAGACACCTGTCACTAGTAATGTCAGCAATACAAGACACCTGTCACTAGTAATGTCAGCAACACAAGACACCTGTCACAGGTTATGTCAACACTAGATGCCTACCAGTGGTCACGTCAGCAACACTTAACATGTTTGAAGTGATGTATGCAACACGAGACACAATGTGAGGTAAAACAGTGTGAGACAGTGTAACACAGTGTGAGACAGTGTAACACAGTGTGAGACAGTGTAACACAGTGTGAGACAGTGTAACACAGTGTGAGACAGTGTAACACAGTGTGAGACAGTGTAACACAGTGTGAGACAGTGTAAAACAGTGTGAGACAGTGTAACACAGTGTGAGACAGTGTAACACAGTGTGAGACAGTGTAAAACAGTGTGAGACAGTGTAACACAGTGTGAGACAGTGTAACACAGTGTAACACAGTGTGAGACAGTGTAACGCAGTGTGAAACAGTGTAACACAGTGTGAGACAGTGTAACACAGTGTGAGACAGTGTAACACAGTGTAACACAGTGTGAGACAGTGTAACACAGTGTGAGACAGTGTAACACAGTGTGAGACAGTGTAACACAGTGTGAGACAGTGTAAAACAGTGTGAGACAGTGTAACACAGTGTGAGACAGTGTAACACAGTGTGAGACAGTGTAAAACAGTGTGAGACAGTGTAACACAGTGTGAGACAGTGTAACACAGTGTGAGACAGTGTAACGCAGTGTGAAACAGTGTAACACAGTGTGAGACAGTGTAACACAGTGTGAGACAGTGTAACACAGTGTGAGACAGTGTAACACAGTGTGAGACAGTGTAACACAGTGTGAGACAGTGTAACACAGTGTGAGACAGTGTAAAACAGTGTGAGACAGTGTAACACAGTGTGAGACAGTGTAACACAGTGTGAGACAGTGTAAAACAGTGTGAGACAGTGTAACACAGTGTGAGACAGTGTAACACAGTGTAACACAGTGTGAGACAGTGTAAAACAGTGTGAGACAGTGTAACACAGTGTGAGACAGTGTAACACAGTGTGAGACAGTGTAACACAGTGTGAGACAGTGTAACACAGTGTGAAACAGTGTGAGACAGTGTAACACAGTGTGAGACAGTGTAACACAGTGTGAAACAGTGTGAGACAGTGTAACACAGTGTGAGACAGTGTAACACAGTGTGAGACAGTGTAACACAGTGTGAGACAGTGTAACACAGTGTGAGACAGTGTAACACAGTGTGAGACAGTGTAACACAGTGTAACACAGTGTGAGACAGTGTAACACAGTGTGAGACAGTGTAACACAGTGTAACACAGTGTGAGACAGTGTAACACAGTGTGAGACAGTGTAACACAGTGTGAGACAGTGTAACACAGTGTGAGACAGTGTAACACAGTGTGAGACAGTGTAACACAGTGTGAGACAGTGTAACACAGTGTGAAACAGGTTGTAGTGAACAACGGCTACATATGAAGGACAACATTTTCCCTCGACAATTTTCTCACAGAAATGAGTGTTGAGTTTTTCCCCGCGGTGAGTATTGTCTTCACGTTGGACTGAGCGGCGGCGGCGGCGGCGGCGGCGGCGGCGGCGGCGAGCGGCGAGCAGCGGGGGCGAGCAGGGGCGGCGAGCGGCGAGCAGGGGCGGCGAGCGGCGAGCAGCGGCGGCGGCGAGCAGCGGCGACGGCGGCGAGCGGGCGATAATTTGAGAATGAACGACTGACTCGCTAGGTGAATGGGAGTGCGTGAGGTGAGAGTACGAGAGTGGGCGGCAGACTGTGAGTCGGTGAGTTAAAGTATGAGGGTGAATGATAGTGGGTGGTTGATGCCTGGGTGAGTGTGGGAGGCGGGTTGATGCCTGGGTGAGTGTGGGAGGCGGGTTGATGCCTGGGTGAGTGTGGGAGGCGGGTTGATGCCTGGGTGAGTGTGGGAGGCGGGTTATTCACAGTAACAACTTGTGTTTCCAAGGTAACTCCATCAACTAAAGGAACTGTGCAATTGTCAACAATAATCTACAGGAGAAAGTGTGTGTGTGTGCACTCAGCGGATTGTGTTTGTAAGGGTCGAGACTCAACTGGCCCCGCCTGTTAGATTGTTTAGATCAGTATCACTGACTCATGGACTCTGGACCTTACCTACTCTTGAAGTTGTGTGTTCAGGTCGCCTCAACGCTGCCTCATCCAAGTCATTCCACTTGTCAGTCACCCGGAAACTAAAGAAATCTTTCCTTTCAGCCGTATCCCTTATCTTTCTCTTCATTTTCCATCTGTTCCCTTGATCCTGGTCTTTTTTAATCCTATCAGTTTGTCCTCTACCGTATACGTCCCTCTTAAGATTTTGTATGTTATACTCATCTCTCCTTGTATTTTTCTTCGCCAGATTAGTCAAGTTTAGTTCCATCAACCTTTCTTCATAGTGCATTCCTCTTCGTTCTGGTACCAGTCTGACTGAAGACCTTTGGAACTTTTGAGCTTCTGCACGTACTTGACGAACTGTGAGGTCCATGCTGGGGCTGCGAACTCAGTGACTTACGTAATATATTTTGTATATAAAGTTCTGAAGGATCAACCAGGCTCTGATGGATAGGTGGTCCAAAAACTAAAGGCCAGTTTAACCAGGGAAGCAGCAGTCAAGCCTGGCCCTGGGCTAGGCTGCGGTTTGACCAGGGAAGCAGCAGTCAAGCCTGGCCCTGGGCTAGGTTGCGGAAATAGGGAAGCACTAAACTCATTGAATGTATATATATCATGTGTAAAAGTTCCTGAATACTGTTTGTATATAGTTCTGGCACTCTGCGTGGTGGTATATTTATCCCTGATAGTTACAGCTTTTCTCCGCTCTTGCTGTATTCTGTATTGGTTTACCCTTCACCTTCAAATCCCATAACCTTGTATTTGTTTGGGCTAAACTCGAGAAACCACTTGTTTGACCACAACACAGTGGTCAAACAAGTGGATAGTCAGAGTGATGCACACTCGAGGCTCCTAAAGCACAAGCTTGATATATGTCATGTAGGTAACTGCTACACAGAACCGAGAGGTATAAATTTGACTCGTGTGCAACACCTGGTATCTTTATTGAAGAAATGTTTCGACACTGGCTTCATTCTCTTTTGTATAGGACTGATGAAACCACTGTGTGGCAAAACGTTTCCTTAATAAAGATGCCAAGTGTTGCGTATGTGTCTAATTTATGACATGTCATAATCAGGGTTACCTGGAGGTTATTCCGGGGATCAACGCCCCCGCGGCCCGGTCCATGACCAGGCCTCCCGATGGATCAGGGCCTGATCAACTAGGCTGTTACTGCTGGCCGCACGCAGTCCAACGTACGAGCCACAGCCCGGCTGATCCGGCACTGACTTTAGGTATCTGTCCAGCTGTCTCTTGAAGGCAGCCAGGGGTTTATTGGCAATTCCCCTAATGCTTGATGGGAGGCTGTTAAACAGTTTTGGGCCCCGGACACTTATGGTGTTTTCCCTTAGTGTACCAATGGCGCCCCTACTTTTTATTGGGGGCATTTTGCATCGCCTGCCCAGTCTTTTACTTTCGTAGGGAGTGATTTCTGTGTGCAGATTTGGGACCATTCCTTCCAAGATTTTCCAAGTATATATTATGATATATCTCTCCCTCCTGCGTTCCAACGAGTACAAGTCAAGTGCTTCCAAGCGTTCCCAGTAGTTAAGGTGCTTGACAGAACTTATACGTGCAGTAAAGGATCTCTGTACACTCTCTAGATCTGCGATTTCACCTGCTTTGAATTGAGATTTTAATGTACAGCAGTATTCCAGCCTAGAGAGAACAAGTGATTTGAAAAGGATCATCATGGGCTTGGCATCTCTCGTTTTGAAAGTTCTCATTATCCATCCTATCATTTTCTTTGCACGTGCGATCGTGGCACTGTTGTGATCCTTGGAAGTGAGATCCTCAGACATTACTACTCCCAGGTCCCTTACATTAGTTTTCCGCTCTATTGTATGGCCGGAGTCAGTAGTATACTCTGTTCTAGTTATTATCTCCTCCAGTTTTCCATAACGGAGTAGTTGGAATTTGTCCTCATTGAACATCATATTGTTTACCGTTGCCCATTGAAAAACTTTGTTTATATCTTCTTGGAGATTAACCGCGTCCTCAGCAGATGACAGCCTCATGCAGATCCTAGTATCATCCGCAAAGGATGATACGGTGCTGTGGTGTATATCTCTGTTTATGTCTGATATGAGGATAAGGAATAAGATGGGGGCGAGTACTGTGCCTTGTGGAACAGAGCTCTTCACTATGGCAGCCTCCGATTTAATTCTGTTGACCACTACTCTTTGTGTTCGATTTGTTAGGAAGTTGAAGATCCATCTCCCCACTTTCCCAGTTATTCCTTTAGCACGTATTTTATGGAGTCGGCACATAAAACCTTCCACTCCGACCCCTTCATTTATGACACCTCAGACTCCGACTCCTTTAATTACATTTTACAAACTCCGACTCCAGTTACCCAAGAATTGCTCCCGGCTTCGACTCCACAACTCCGACTCCACAGCCGTGGTTATGATTACCAGCTACTAAACTATTATGAGAAAATTGTGATGGGTTCTGAAGAAAACCAAAATGCAGATCTAGGCTACAAGACTTGGTCTAGGTACTTGAGAAATGTGATCATTGAATGATCGCTCATAAAAAGAAAGCTAGAAAATGGATATGTATTTTCTAATGAACAGAACACGAGTAATTGTAAACAAACCAAACTCTGTCCTTAGCAAAGAAAAAAGTTTAGTGGTGTTCCCCAAGGCACGGTTCGTGCGCCTTCACTGTGTATCATCCTTGAAGCAGACATAAACAGAAACACTAGCCAGCCACAGAATCGTATCATCCTTTACGGACGATACCAAAATAAGCTTGACAGTCACCTTGTTAGAAGACAAAAAAATGGCAGGCAGGTATCAATAAAGTCTTCAAGTGGGTAATAAAAAATAGCATGATCAGTAAGCGACACATCCCAGCGGCTCAGATATGGAAAGAATGACGAACTTAAAAGGAACATGGCGTATAAAACACTTGTGAAGGAGTATCTGGTAAAATGAAAGGAACATGTAAAAGGCTTCAAACTATTGTGGCAAATGTCACAAAAGTCAGAAAAAATAAAAGGATGGATAACGAGAATTTAGAGCAAAAGAGAATAATGGTAATAGTGATATTATAACACATGAGGCTCTTGTTTAGAGTACCTTTCAAGGCAGGAGAAATATTAGAGCTGGAAAAGTAGAGATTGTTTACAGAGCGCATATAACCAATAAACATTTCAACTACTGGGAAGGTCCCAAGTACTTGTATTATCAGCAGCAAGGAAGAAAAATACCTGAATACAGTATACATGGTAGCTACTTGAAGAAGTAGTATACATGGTAGCTACTTGAAGCAGTATACATGGTAGCTACTTGAAGAAGCAGTATACATGGTAGCTACTTGAAGAAGTAGTATACATGGTAGCTACTTGAAGCAGTAGTATACATGGTAGCTACTTGAAGAAGCAGTATACATGGTAGCTACTTGAAGCAGTAGTATACATGGTAGCTACTTGAAGAAGCAGTATACATGGTAGCTACTTGAAGCAGTAGTATACATGGTAGCTACTTGAAGCAGTAGTATACATGGTAGCTACTTGAAGCAGTAGTATACATGGTAGCTACTTGAAGCAGTAGTATACATGGTAGCTACTTGAAGCAGTATACATAGTAGCTACTTGAAGAAGCAGTATACATGGTAGCTACTTGAAACAGTAGTATACATGGTAGCTACTTGAAGCAGTAGTATACATGGTAGCTACTTGAAGCAGTAGTATACATGGTAGCTACTTGAAGAAGCAGTATACATGGTAGCTACTTGAAGAAGCAGTATACATGGTAGCTACTTGAAGCAGTAGTATACATGGTAGCTACTTGAAGAAGCAGTATACATGGTAGCTACTTGAAGCAGTAGTATACATGGTAGCTACTTGAAGAAGCAGTATACATGGTAGCTACTTGAAGCAGTAGTATACATGGTAGCTACTTGAAGCAGTAGTATACATGGTAGCTACTTGAAGCAGTAGTATACATGGTAGCTACTTGAAGAAGCAGTATACATGGTAGCTACTTGAAGAAGCAGTATACATGGTAGCTACTTGAAGCAGTAGTATACATGGTAGCTACTTGAAGAAGCAGTATACATGGTAGCTACTTGAAGAAGCAGTATACATGGTAGCTACTTGAAGAAGCAGTATACATGGTAGCTACTTGAAGAAGCAGTATACATGGTAGCTACTTGAAGAAGCAGTATACATGGTAGCTACTTGAAGCAGTAGTATACATGGTAGCTACTTGAAGAAGCAGTATACATGGTAGCTACTTGAAGCAGTAGTATACATGGTAGCTACTTGAAGCAGTAGTATACATGGTAGCTACTTGAAGCAGTAGTATACATGGTAGCTACTTGAAGCAGTATACATGGTAGCTACTTGAAGAAGCAGTATACATGGTAGCTACTTGAAACAGTAGTATACATGGTAGCTACTTGAAGCAGTAGTATACATGGTAGCTACTTGAAGCAGTAGTATACATGGTAGCTACTTGAAGAAGCAGTATACATGGTAGCTACTTGAAGAAGCAGTATACATGGTAGCTACTTGAAGCAGTAGTATACATGGTAGCTACTTGAAGAAGCAGTACACATGGTAGCTACTTGAAGCAGTAGTATACATGGTAGCTACTTGAAGCAGTAGTATACATGGTAGCTACTTGAAGAAGCAGTATACATGGTAGCTACTTGAAGCAGTAGTATACATGGTAGCTACTTGAAGCAGTAGTATACATGGTAGCTACTTGAAGCAGTAGTATACATGGTAGCTACTTGAAGAAGCAGTATACATGGTAGCTTCTTGAAGAAGCAGTATACATGGTAGCTACTTGAAGCAGTAGTATACATGGTAGCTACTTGAAGAAGCAGTATACATGGTAGCTACTTGAAGAAGCAGTATACATGGTAGCTACTTGAAGAAGCAGTATACATGGTAGCTACTTGAAGAAGCAGTATACATGGTAGCTACTTGAAGCAGTAGTATACATGGTAGCTACTTGAAGAAGCAGTATACATGGTAGCTACTTGAAGCAGTAGTATACATGGTAGCTACTTGAAGCAGTAGTATACATGGTAGCTACTTGAAGCAGTAGTATACATGGTAGCTACTTGAAGAAGCAGTATACATGGTAGCTACTTGAAGAAGCAGTATACATGGTAGCTACTTGAAGCAGTAGTATACATGGTAGCTACTTGAAGCAGTAGTATACATGGTAGCTACTTGAAGAAGCAGTATACATGGTAGCTACTTGAAGAAGCAGTATACATGGTAGCTACTTGAAGAAGCAGTATACATGGTAGCTACTTGAAGAAGCAGTATACATGGTAGCTACTTGAAGAAGCGGTATACATGGTAGCTACTTGAAGAAGCAGTATACATGGTAGCTACTTGAAGCAGTAGTATACATGGTAGCTACTTGAAGCAGTAGTATACATGGTAGCTACTTGAAGAAGCAGTATACATGGTAGCCACTTGAAGCAGTATACATGGCAGCTACTTGAAGAAGCAGTATACATGGCAGCTACTTGAAGAAGCAGTATACATGGCAGCTACTTGAAGAAGCAGTATACATGGTAGCTACTTGAAGCAGTATACATGGTAGCTACTTGAAGCAGTAGTATACATGGTAGCTACTTGAAGCAGTATACATGGCAGCTACTTGAAGAAGCAGTATACATGGTAGCTACTTGAAGAAGCAGTATACATGGTAGCTACTTGAAGCAGTAGTATACATGGTAGCTACTTGAAGAAGCAGTATACATGGTAGCTACTTGAAGAAGCAGTATACATGGTAGCTACTTGAAGCAGTAGTATACATGGTAGCTACTTGAAGCAGTAGTATACATGGTAGCTACTTGAAGAAGCAGTATACATGGTAGCTACTTGAAGAAGCAGTATACATGGTAGCTACTTGAAGCAGTAGTATACATGGTAGCTACTTGAAGAAGCAGTATACATGGTAGCTACTTGAAGAAGCAGTATACATGGTAGCTACTTGAAACAGTAGTATACATGGTAGCTACTTGAAGAAGCAGTATACATGGTAGCTACTTGAAGCAGTAGTATACATGGTAGGTACTTGAAGAAGCAGTATACATGGTAGCTACCTGAAGAAGCAGTATACATGGTAGCTACTTGAAGAAGCAGTATACATGGTAGCTACTTGAAGCAGTAGTATACATGGTAGCTACTTGAAGCAGTAGTATACATGGTAGCTACTTGAAGAAGCAGTATACATGGTAGCTACTTGAAGCAGTATACATGGTAGCTACTTGAAGAAGCAGTATACATGGTAGCTACTTGAAGCAGTAGTATACATGGTAGCTACTTGAAGAAGCAGTATACATGGTAGCTACTTGAAGCAGTATACATGGTAGCTACTTGAAACAGTAGTATACATGGTAGCTACTTGAAGCAGTAGTATACATGGTAGCTACTTGAAGAAGCAGTATACATGGTAGCTACTTGAAGAAGCAGTATACATGGTAGCTACTTGAAGAAGCAGTATACATGGTAGCTACTTGAAGAAGCAGTATACATGGTAGCTACTTGAAGAAGCAGTATACATGGTAGCTACTTGAAGCAGTAGTATACATGGTAGCTACTTGAAGCAGTATACATGGTAGCTACTTGAAGCAGTAGTATACATGGTAGCTACGTGAAGCAGTAGTATACATGGTAGCTACGTGAAGCAGTAATATACATGGTAGCTACTTGAAGCAGTAGTATACATGGTAGCTACGTGAAGCAGTAGTATACATGGTAGCTACGTGAAGCAGTAGTATACATGGTAGCTACTTGAAGAAGCAGTATACATGGCAGCTACTTGAAGCAGTAGTATACATGGTAGCTACTTGAAGAAGCAGTATACATGGTAACTACTTGAAGCAGTAGTATACATGGTAGCTACTTGAAGAAGCAGTATACATGGTAGCTACTTGAAGCAGTAGTATACATGGTAGCTACTTGAAGAAGCAGTATACATGGTAGCTACTTGAAGAAGCAGTATACATGGTAGCTACTTGAAGCAGTAGTATACATGGTAGCTACTTGAAGAAGCAGTATACATGGTAGCTACTTGAAGCAGTAGTATACATGGTAGCTACTTGAAGAAGCAGTATACATGGTAGCTACTTGAAGCAGTAGTATACATGGTAACTACTGGAAGCAGTAATATACATGGTAGCTACTGGAAGCAGTAGTATACATGGTAGCTACTGGAAGCAGTAGTATACATGGTAGCTACTTGAAGCAGTAGTATACATGGTAGCTACTTGAAGCAGTAGTATACATGGTAGCTACTTGAAGAAGCAGTATACATGGTAGCTACTTGAAACAGTAGTATACATGGTAGCTACTTGAAGCAGTAGTATACATGGTAGCTACTTGAAGAAGCAGTATACATGGTAGCTACTTGAAGAAGCAGTATACATGGTAGCTACTTGAAGAAGCAGTATACATGGTAGGTACTTGAAGAAGCAGTATACATGGTAGCTACTTGAAGCAGTAGTATACATGGTAGCTACTTGAAGAAGCAGTATACATGGTAGCTACTTGAAGCAGTATACATGGTAGCCACTTGAAGCAGTAGTATACATGGTAGCTACTTGAAGAAGCAGTATACATGGTAGCTACTTGAAACAGTAGTATACATGGTAGCTACTTGAAGCAGTAGTATACATGGTAGCTACTTGAAGCAGTAGTATACATGGTAGCTACTTGAAGCAGTAGTATACATGGTAGCTACTTGAAGCAGTAGTATACATGGTAGCTACTTGAAGAAGCAGTAGTATACATGGTAGCTACTTGAAGAAGCAGTATACATGGTAGCTACTTGAAGAAGCAGTATACATGGTAGCTACTTGAAACAGTAGTATACATGGTAGCTACTTGAAACAGTAGTATTCATGGTAGCTACTTGAAGCAGTAGTATACATGGTAGCTACTTGAAGCAGTAGTATACATGGTAGCTACTGGAAGCAGTAGTATACATGGTAGCTACTTGAAGCAGTAGTATACATGGTAGCTACTGGAAGCAGTAGTATACATGGTAGCTACTTGAAGCAGTAGTATACATGGTAGCTACTTGAAGCAGTAGTATACATGGTAGCTACTGGAAGCAGTAGTATACATGGTAGCTACTTGAAGCAGTAGTATACATGGTAGCTACTTGAAGCAGTATACATGGTAGCTACTTGAAGCAGTATACATGGTAGCTACTTGAAGCAGTAGTATACATGGTAGCTACTGGAAGCAGTAGTATACATGGTAGCTACTTGAAGCAGTAGTATACATGGTAGCTACTTGAAGCAGTATACATGGTAGCTACTTGAAGAAGCAGTATACATGGTAGCTACTTGAAGAAGCAGTATACATGGTAGCTACTTGAAGCAGTAGTATACATGGTAGCTACTTGAAGCAGTATACATGGTAGCTACTTGAAGAAGCAGTATACATGGTAGCTACTTGAATCAGTAGTATACATGGTAGCTACTTGAAGCAGTAGTATACATGGTAGCTACTTGAAGCAGTATACATGGTAGCTACTTGAAGCAGTAGTATACATGGTAGCTACTTGAAGAAGCAGTATACATGGTAGCTACTTGAAGAAGCAGTATACATGGTAGCTACTTGAAGAAGCAGTATACATGGTAGCTACTTGAAGAAGCGGTATACATGGTAGCTACTTGAAGCAGTAGTATACATGGTAGCTACTTGAAGCAGTAGTATACATGGTAGCTACTTGAAGCAGTAGTATACATGGTAGCTACTTGAAGCAGTAGTATATATGGTAGCTACTTGAAGAAGCAGTATACATGGTAGCTACTTGAAGAAGCAGTATACATGGTAGCTACTTGAAGCAGTAGTATACATGGTAGCTACTTGAAGAAGCAGTATACATGGTAGCTACTTGAAGAAGCAGTATACATGGTAGCTACTTGAAGCAGTATACATGGTAGCTACCTGAAGAAGCAGTATACATGATAGCTACTTGAAGAAGCAGTATACATGGTAGCTACTTGAAACAGTAGTATACATGGTAGCTACTTGAAGCAGTAGTATACATGGTAGCTACTTGAAGCAGTAGTATACATGGTAGCTACTGGAAGCAGTAGTATACATGGTAGCTACTTGAAGCAGTAGTATACATGGTAGCTACTGGAAGCAGTAGTATACATGGTAGCTACTTGAAGCAGTAGTATACATGGTAGCTACTTGAAGCAGTAGTATACATGGTAGCTACTGGAAGCAGTAGTATACATGGTAGCTACTTGAAGCAGTAGTATACATGGTAGCTACTTGAAGCAGTATACATGGTAGCTACTTGAAGCAGTATACATGGTAGCTACTTGAAGCAGTAGTATACATGGTAGCTACTGGAAGCAGTAGTATACATGGTAGCTACTTGAAGCAGTAGTATACATGGTAGCTACTTGAAGCAGTATACATGGTAGCTACTTGAAGAAGCAGTATACATGGTAGCTACTTGAAGAAGCAGTATACATGGTAGCTACTTGAAGCAGTAGTATACATGGTAGCTACTTGAAGAAGCAGTATACATGGTAGCTACTTTAAGAAGCAGTATACATGGTAGCTACTTGAATCAGTAGTATACATGGTAGCTACTTGAAGCAGTATACATGGTAGCTACTTGAAGCAGTAGTATACATGGTAGCTACTTGAAGAAGCAGTATACATGGTAGCTACTTGAAGAAGCAGTATACATGGTAGCTACTTGAAGAAGCAGTATACATGGTAGCTACTTGAAGCGGTATACATGGTATCTACTTGAAGCAGTAGTATACATGGTAGCTACTTGAAGCAGTAGTATACATGGTAGCTACTTGAAGCAGTAGTATACATGGTAGCTACTTGAAGCAGTAGTATATATGGTAGCTACTTGAAGAAGCAGTATACATGGTAGCTACTTGAAGAAGCAGTATACATGGTAGCTACTTGAAGCAGTAGTATACATGGTAGCTACTTGAAGAAGCAGTATACATGGTAGCTACTTGAAGAAGCAGTATACATGGTAGCTACTTGAAGAAGCAGTATACATGGTAGCTACCTGAAGAAGCAGTATACATGGTAGCTACTTGAAGAAGCAGTATACATGGTAGCTACTTGAAACAGTAGTATACATGGTAGCTACTTGAAGCAGTAGTATACATGGTAGCTACTTGAAGCAGTAGTATACATGGTAGCTACTTGAAGCAGTAGTATACATGGTAGCTACTTGAAGAAGCAGTATACATGGTAGCTACTTGAAGCAGTAGTATACATGGTAGCTACTTGAAGAAGCAGTATACATGGTAGCTACTTGAAGAAGCAGTATACATGGTAGCTACTTGAAGCAGTATACATGGTAGCTACCTGAAGAAGCAGTATACATGATAGCTACTTGAAGAAGCAGTATACATGGTAGCTACTTGAAACAGTAGTATACATGGTAGCTACTTGAAGCAGTAGTATACATGGTAGCTACTTGAAGCAGTAGTATACATGGTAGCTACTGGAAGCAGTAGTATACATGGTAGCTACTTGAAGCAGTAGTATACATGGTAGCTACTGGAAGCAGTAGTATACATGGTAGCTACTTGAAGCAGTAGTATACATGGTAGCTACTTGAAGCAGTAGTATACATGGTAGCTACTGGAAGCAGTAGTATACATGGTAGCTACTTGAAGCAGTAGTATACATGGTAGCTACTTGAAGCAGTATACATGGTAGCTACTTGAAGCAGTATACATGGTAGCTACTTGAAGCAGTAGTATACATGGTAGCTACTGGAAGCAGTAGTATACATGGTAGCTACTTGAAGCAGTAGTATACATGGTAGCTACTTGAAGCAGTATACATGGTAGCTACTTGAAGAAGCAGTATACATGGTAGCTACTTGAAGAAGCAGTATACATGGTAGCTACTTGAAGCAGTAGTATACATGGTAGCTACTTGAAGAAGCAGTATACATGGTAGCTACTTGAAGAAGCAGTATACATGGTAGCTACTTGAATCAGTAGTATACATGGTAGCTACTTGAAGCAGTATACATGGTAGCTACTTGAAGCAGTAGTATACATGGTAGCTACTTGAAGAAGCAGTATACATGGTAGCTACTTGAAGAAGCAGTATACATGGTAGCTACTTGAAGAAGCAGTATACATGGTAGCTACTTGAAGCGGTATACATGGTATCTACTTGAAGCAGTAGTATACATGGTAGCTACTTGAAGCAGTAGTATACATGGTAGCTACTTGAAGCAGTAGTATACATGGTAGCTACTTGAAGCAGTAGTATATATGGTAGCTACTTGAAGAAGCAGTATACATGGTAGCTACTTGAAGAAGCAGTATACATGGTAGCTACTTGAAGCAGTAGTATACATGGTAGCTACTTGAAGAAGCAGTATACATGGTAGCTACTTGAAGAAGCAGTATACATGGTAGCTACTTGAAGAAGCAGTATACATGGTAGCTACCTGAAGAAGCAGTATACATGGTAGCTACTTGAAGAAGCAGTATACATGGTAGCTACTTGAAACAGTAGTATACATGGTAGCTACTTGAAGCAGTAGTATACATGGTAGCTACTTGAAGCAGTAGTATACATGGTAGCTACTTGAAGCAGTAGTATACATGGTAGCTACTTGAAGAAGCAGTATACATGGTAGCTACTTGAAGCAGTAGTATACATGGTAGCTACTTGAAGAAGCAGTATACATGGTAACTACTTGAAGCAGTAGTATGTATACATGGTAGCTACTTGAAGAAGCAGTATACATGGTAGCTACTTGAAGCAGTAATATACATGGTAGCTACTGAAAGCAGTAATATACATGGTAGGTACTGGAAGCAGTAATATACATGGTAGCTACTGGAAGCATTAATATACATCGTAGCTACTTGAAGCAGTAGTGTACATGGTAGCTACTGGAAGCAGTAATATACATGGTAGCTACTGGAAGCAGTAGTATACATGGTAGCTACTGGAAGCAGTAATGTACATGGTAGCTACTGGAAGCAGTAATATACATGGTAGCTACTTGAAGCAGTAATATACATGGTAGCTACTGAAAGCAGTAATATACATGGTAGCTACTGGAAGCAGTAATATACATGGTAGCTACTGGAAGCAGTAATATACATGGTAGCTACTGGAAGCAGCAATATACATGGTAGCTACTGGAAGCAGTAATATACATGGTAGCTACTGGAAGCAGTAATATACATGGTAGCTACTGGAAGCAGTAATATACATGGTAGCTACTTGAAGCAGTAATATACATGGTAGCTACTGAAAGCAGTAATATACATGGTAGCTACTGGAAGCAGTAATATACATGGTAGCTACTGGAAGCAGTAGTATACATGGTAGCTACTGGAAGCAGTAATATACATTGTAGCTACTGGAAGCAGTAGTATACATGGTAGCTACTGGAAGCAGTAATATACATGGTAGCTACTGGAAGCAGTAGTATACATGGTAGCTACTGGAAGCAGTAATATACATGGTAGCTACTGGAAGCAGTAATATACATGGTAGCTACTGGAAGCAGTAGTATACATGGTAGCTACTTGAAGCAGTAATATACATGGTAGCTACTGGAAGCAGTAGTATACATGGTAGCTACTGGAAGCAGTAATATACATGGTAGCTACTGGAAGCAGTAATATACATGGTAGCTACTGGAAGCAGTAATATACATGGTAGCTACTGGAAGAAACAGTCGGTAGGCAGACAAGTTTCGCCTCAGGGAGGAGCTGCCACGACCGGAAATATACCAGATTTATTCAGCACCTAGTGCAGTACTAGTGTGACCTGGTGCAGTACTAGTGTGAGCTGATGCAGTACTAGTGTGACCTGGTGCAGTACTAGTGTAACCTGATGCAGTACTAGTGTGACCTGGAGCAGTACTAGTTTGACCTGGAGCATTACTATGACCTGGTGAAGTACTAGTGTGATCTGGTGTAGTACTAGTGTGACCTGGTGCAGTACTAGTGTGGCCACCTGGTGCAGTACTAGTGTGACCTGGAGCAGTACTAGTTTGTCCTGGAGCATTACTACTCTGACCTGGTGTAGTACTAGTGTGATCTGGTGTAGTACTAGTGTGAGCTGGTGCAGCACTAGTGTGGCCACCTGGTGCAGTACTAGTGTGACCTGGTGCAGTACTAGTGTGACCTCGTCCAGTAGTGTGACGTGATGTGACCAAACCGTCACACTGTGTCCTGGTGATGTGACTACCGTCACACCTGGTCTGGTACACTGTCCTAGTGATGTGACCACCGTCACACCTAGTCTGGTACACTGTCCTAGTGATGTGACCACCGTCACACCTGGTCCGGTACTGTGTCCTGGTGATGTGATCACCGTCACACCTGGTCCGGTACTGTGTCCTGGTGATGTGACCACCGTCACACCTGGTCCGGTACTGTGTCCTGGTGATGTGACCACCGTCACACCTGGTCCTGTACTGTGTCCTGGTGATGTGACTACCGTCACACCTGGTCCTGTACTGTGTCCTGGTGATGTGACCACCGTCACACCTGGTCCTGTACTGTGTCCTGGTGATGTGACCACCGTCACACCTGGTCCTGTACTGTGTCCTGGTGATGTGACCACCGTCACACCTGGTCCTGTACTGTGTCCTGGTGATGTGACTACCGTCACACCTGGTCCTGTACTGTGTCCTGGTGATGTGACCACCGTCACACCTGGTCCGGTACTGTGTCCTGGTGATGTGACCACCGTCACACCTGGTCCTGTACTGTGTCCTGGTACTGTATCCGGGAGAGAACCATTATTTAAGATTTTTTCTCCTGGATCCTCCCTGCCACCTCATCCCCCTGTACCGCTACCCCTGTACCGCTACCCCTGCACCGCCACCCGTGCATCGACTATATCCCTGCCACCCCCCCACCCTCTGCTGGCCACCACTTCGGGGGGGTTCCACATCCTCTGATTACACAAAAGATCTAACTAAATTTTTGCTTCCGCTTGTAATTTTAATTTGTGACCTCGCTGTGTTGTGACCTTGCTGTGTTAGTGTACTTGAGTTATGACCTCACTGTGTTATTGTTCTTGTGAGTTATGACCTCGCTGTTTTATTCTTGTGAGCTGTGACCTCGCTGTGTTAATCTTGCGAGTTGGTGACTTGTGTGAACGCTCAAGGTCACTTAATTAAACCCAACTGATGGTGATTTTGTATCCGAAGTCACCTAGTGTACCTGGTTGATAGTGATGGTTTGTACTTAATGTCACCTCTTACCTACCTGGAGAGTATTATGGGGACCAGCGCCCCCGCGGCCCGGTGCACGACCAGGCCTCCCGGTGGATCAGGGCCTGATCACCCAGGCTGTTACTGCTGGCCGCACGTAGTCCAACGTACGAACCACAGCCCGGCTGATCAGACACCGACTTTTAAGTATCTGTCCAGCTCCCTCTTGAAGGCAGCCAGGGGCCTATTGGTAATTCCCCTTATGCCTGGTGGGAGGCTGTTGAACAGTCTTGGGCCCCGGACACTTATGGTGTTTTCTCTTAGTGTACCATTGGCGCCCCTACTTTTCATTGGGATTATTTTGCACCGCGTGCCCAGATTTTTTTTTACTTTCGTAGGGAGTGATTTGTGTGTGCAGATTGTGGTAGAAGACTCTTGTTTATAGTCCAGGACATTTATTAAAGGTAACGTTTCACCCCGAGTGGCTTCTTCAGTCCTTATACAGAGTAAGCTTTTGAATGATTCGTCAGGAACTGCGTCCTGACACGAGTCTTAATCTTAAGATGTCCAGTCTGAGGTTCTCGAAAGAGATGTCGATCTAATTCAGTGTTACGTGGCCGCGATCAGGGTGTTGCTGTGCTCCCAGTGCGTTCCACTACCATCATTGTCTCTGGGACCTGTGTAAGGTGGTCGTGTAAATTTGAAAATAAACACATGGACTCTGTTTTGTCCATCATACACATATTCACGAAGCTAAAACAGGTTAATGTATGACAGAGAGTGCAGGTGACCTGGACAAAAGTGAGGTAAATATGTAAGTGAGAGAGACTGGATTCCAGCAGCAGCTATCTAGCAATGGCCAGTACACCTGCAGTATAGCTTCTCCATGCTCACTGTATTCACCTGACTGGGAATCTTAATGTGGATAACAGTCTTTTTTACCAAACAATCCTGAAACACTGAAGCTTCCAGTTCTTTGTGGAATAGTGTCAGTCGTGGCAATTAAGGTAACTTCCAGTTTTCACGGATGACTAGTTGTTTTGGTTATCCCGTCTGCAGGCATTTCTATGTTCCAGAGTTTGTTACTCATTGACCTAGCAGTTTCTCCCACATATTTCTTGTGGCGTCCATCACCTGAAATTATGTATATTCTTGCGCTGGTCGAAGGTTTTTTCTTGTGTTTCAGCACCGAGTCTTTGAGTGACGATGAAGGGTTGGTGGCTATTTTGATGGTTTACTTGTAAATAGTTTGGTCACATTAGATGCCACATTGCTGACCGGCAGAACGATGAATCTGGTGGTTACTTCTGCTGTAATGTTGTTCTTCGCTCCGTAGAATATTTTTATAGCCCGTTTTCTGCAATCTCATATAAAGTGTGGAGGAATTGTAGTGAACGGAAAGCACGAGTGATGTACGTGCATTCTTCCTCTAAAATATGTAGTTTAGCGCTTCTTGTCTCCTTATTGAAGATCATTTGTGCAGTTTCCAGCTGTCTGGTAACTCCAGTGTTGTGTTAGCATCTTGTTTAGCACCTTCCTTCATGTCGACAGTGTTGTCTCGCACTCGAGGTTCAGAAGGTACGGCAGATTTATAAGTTTTCCCTGCAGTACGGTGAGTGTGAAGGAATTATGGCCGACACCACAAGCTGATTGTCAGGGATAAATCAAGTGAGGCGGGTTTTAATCATGTGATGACCCGCCTAGTGCCTCATTTAGAGCATTTTAAAATTGTGGTATTGTGGTAAGGCACTTGGCACTCTTCACTATTACTTTTTGTGGGGATGGATACTACCGATGTTGAGCAGTCTAGTCACGGACACAACGAGACAATCTCCCTGTCATCCAGCCATTGTTCATAAATGTAGATCATTCGTGACTTCTGAGATCTCACTCATATTGTGAAGGACGTAATAGATGATGGGAAGTGAGGTACAATATTCTGGCATGATTGTCGTTATCTTGGTAAGTGTGAACACCAGCAGCGGCGGCGGCATCATCATCATCATCATCATCATCATTATCATCACCATCATCACCATCATCATCATCATCATCACCATCATCACCATCATCACCATCATCATCATCATTATCATCACCATCATCATGATTATCATCACCATCATCATCATCATAGAACTACTGGTTAATACTGATGAGTCCAACGCTGCTTTACAAAAACACACAAGTAAACACTAGGACATATTAGAAAACGTTTCGGTCGTGTGACCTTGATTAAGGTCTCAGCACTCAAGCGTTATCTAATAAATATGTTTTAGTATTTGCTCGAGTGTCTTTTTAAACCGAGTGGAATGCTCTACATGTAGACCTGACAAAGGTAAATACTATACACAGCTTCAAGGCTAGATATGACAGGTCTTGGAATCAGTAAAAAATTTCATTAAGAGTTAATATATGAGTCCAAGAAACACAAGTAGGTGAGTAGACAGGGACGCAGGCAGAGGCGCACATCACAACAGTAAATACAGTGTACCTCACAGATACACACCTCTCCCATCAACTCTCCTCAACCCCAACTCAAATATTATATATTGCCAACAAAAACTACTAAGACCAAAACAGCCAAGTAATAACAAAAATGTATATTGAATGAAAATTTAATTGGTTCACCTGCCATCTTGTATAATAATTACCCATCACCGCCGCCGCCGCCTCTGTTATTATTATTATTAAATATATTAATGAGGAAGAGCGAAACTCGTAGGGATGATACGGTTCTTGTGGAATGGATGGTTATCACGTTTGATCCAAAGAAGGGGAGGAGTTGTCCAGTTCCTTGGATCAGAGCCCCTCACCATCATTAAGGAAATTCCTTTCAACTGTACCTGTAGTGTATGTGTAGTGTAGACACTTGTAAAGATGACTGTCCCTGTGACGCGGCCCCAGACCAGCACTCCTGGTTGACGCTACCATCACTTACACTGCACACACTCCAGACCAGCACTCCTGGTTGACGCTACCATCACTTACACTGCACACACTCCAGACCAGCACTCCTGGTTGACGCTACCATCACTTATACTGCACACACTCCAGACCAGCACTCCTGGTTGACGCTACCATCACTTACACTGCACACACTCCAGACCAGCACTCCTGGTTGACGCTACCATCACTTATACTGCACACACTCCAGACCAGCACTCCTGGTTGACGCTACCATCACTTACACTGCACACACTCCAGACCAGCACTCCTGGTTGACGCTACCATCACTTATACTGCACACACTCCAGACCAGCACTCCTGGTTGACGCTACCATCACTTACACTGCACACACTCCAGACCAGCACTCCTGGTTGACGCTACCATCACTTATACTGCACACACTCCAGACCAGCACTCCTGGTTGACGCTGCCATCACTTATACTGCACACACTCCAGACCAGCACTCCTGGTTGACGCTGCCATCACTTATACTGCACACACTCCAGACCAGCACTCCTGGTTGACGCTAACATCACTTATACTGCACACACTCCAGACCAGCACTCCTGGTTGACGCTACCATCACTTATACTGCACACACTCCAGACCAGCACTCCTGGTTGACGCTACCATCACTTACACTGCACACACTCCAGACCAGCACTCCTGGTTGACGCTACCATCATTTATACTGCACACTCCAGACCAGCACTCCTGGTTGACGCTACCATCACTTACACTGCACACACTCCAGACCAGCACTCCTGGTTGACGCTACCATCACTTATACTGCACACACTCCAGACCAGCACTCCTGGTTGACGCTACCATCACTTATACTGCACACACTCCAGACCAGCACTCCTGGTTGACGCTACGATCACTTACACTGCACACACTCCAGACCAGCACTCCTGGTTGACGCCACCATCACTTATGCTGCACACACTCCAGACCAGCACTCCTGGTTGACGCTACGATCACTTACACTGCACACACTCCAGACCAGCACTCCTGGTTGACGCTACGATCACTTACACTGCACACACTCCAGACCAGCACTCCTGGTTGACGCCACCATCACTTATGCTGCACACACTCCAGACCAGCACTCCTGGTTGACGCTACCATCACTTACACTGCACACACTCCAGACCAGCACTCCTGGTTGACGCTACCATCACTTATACTGCACACACTCCAGACCAGCACTCCTGGTTGACGCTACCATCACTTACACTGCACACACTCCAGACCAGCACTCCTGGTTGACGCTACCATCACTTACACTGCACACACTCCAGACCAGCACTCCTGGTTGACGCTACCATCACTTACACTGCACACACTCCAGACCAGCACTCCTGGTTGACGCCACCATCACTTATGCTGCACACACTCCAGACCAGCACTCCTGGTTGACGCTACCATCACTTACACTGCACACACTCCAGACCAGCACTCCTGGTTGACGCTACCATCACTTATACTGCACACACTCCAGACCAGCACTCCTGGTTGACGCTACCATCACTTACACTGCACACACTCCAGACCAGCACTCCTGGTTGACGCTACCATCACTTACACTGCACACACTCCAGACCAGCACTCCTGGTTGACGCTACCATCACTTACACTGCACACACTCCAGACCAGCACTCCTGGTTGACGCTACCATCACTTATACTGCACACAAGCTGGCACTGGACAAGCACCTAAAGTCGGTTCCTGACCAGCCGGGCTGTGGCTCGTACGTTGGTTTGCGTGCAGCCAGCAGCAACAGCCTGGTTGATCAGATTCTGGTCCACCAGGAGGCCTGGTCACAGACCGGGCCGCGGGGACGTTGCCCCCCGGAACTCTCTCCAGATAAACTCCAGGTCTCCAGGTAAACACTCCAGACCAGCACTCCTGGTTGACGCTACCATCACTTACACTGCACACACTCCAGACCAGCACTCCTGGTTGACGCTACCATCACTTATACTGCACACACTCCAGACCAGCACTCCTGGTTGACGCTACCATCACTTACACTGCACACACTCCAGACCAGCACTCCTGGTTGACGCTACCATCACTTATACTGCACACACCAGACCAGCACTCCTGGTTGACGCTACCATCACTTATACTGCATACACTCCAGACCAGCACTCCTGGTTGACGCTACCATCACTTATACTGCACACACTCCAGACCAGCACTCCTGGTTGACACTACCATCACTTATACTGCATACACTCCAGACCAGCACTCCTGGTTAATGCTGCCATCACTTATACTGCACACACTCCAGACCAGCACTCCTGGTTGACGCTACCATCACTTACACTGCACACACTCCAGACCAGCACTCCTGGTTGACGCTACCATCACTTATACTGCATACACTCCAGACCAGCACTCCTGGTTGACGCTACCATCACTGCACACACTCCAGACCAGCACTCCTGGTTGACGCTACCATCACTTATACTGCATACACTCCAGACCAGCACTCCTGGTTGACGCTACCATCACTTAATACTGCATACACTCCAGACCAGCACTCCTGGTTGACGCTACCATCACTGCACACACTCCAGACCAGCACTCCTGGTTGACGCTACCATCACTTATACTGCATACACTCCAGACCAGCACTCCTGGTTGACGCTACCATCATTTATACTGCATACACTCCAGACCAGCACTCCTGGTTGACGCTGCCATCACTTATACTGCACACACTCCAGACCAGCACTCCTGGTTGACGCTACCATCACTTATACTGCACACACTCCAGACCAGCACTCCTGGTTGACGCTACCATCACTTATACTGCACACACTCCAGACCAGCACTCCTGGTTGACGCTACCATCATTTATACTGCATACACTCCAGACCAGCACTCCTGGTTGACGCTACCATCACTTATACTGCACACACTCCAGACCAGCACTCCTGGTTGACGCTACCATCACTTATACTGCACACACTCCAGACCAGCACTCCTGGTTGACGCTACCATCACTTATACTGCACACACTCCAGACCAGCACTCCTGGTTGACGCTACCATCACTTATACTGCACACACTCCAGACCAGCACTCCTGGTTGACGCTACCATCACTTATACTGCATACACTCCAGACCAGCACTCCTGGTTGACGCTACCATCACTTATACTGCATACACTCCAGACCAGCACTCCTGGTTGACGCTACCATCACTTATACTGCACACACTCCAGACCAGCACTCCTGGTTGACGCTACCATCACTGCCATCACTTATACTGCACACACTCCAGACCAGCACTCCTGGTTGACGCTACCATCACTTATACTGCACACACTCCAGACCAGCACTCCTGGTTGACGCTACCATCACTTATACTGCACACACTCCAGACCAGCACTCCTGGTTGACGCTACCATCATTTATACTGCATACACTCCAGACCAGCACTCCTGGTTGACGCTACCATCACTTATACTGCACACACTCCAGACCAGCACTCCTGGTTGACGCTACCATCACTTATACTGCACACACTCCAGACCAGCACTCCTGGTTGACGCTACCATCACTTATACTGCACACACTCCAGACCAGCACTCCTGGTTGACGCTACCATCACTTATACTGCACACACTCCAGACCAGCACTCCTGGTTGACGCTACCATCACTTATACTGCATACACTCCAGACCAGCACTCCTGGTTGACGCTACCATCACTTATACTGCATACACTCCAGACCAGCACTCCTGGTTGACGCTACCATCACTTATACTGCACACACTCCAGACCAGCACTCCTGGTTGACGCTACCATCACTTATACTGCACACACTCCAGACCAGCACTCCTGGTTGACGCTACCATCACTTATACTGCACACACTCCAGACCAGCACTCCTGGTTGACGCTACCATCACTTATACTGCACACACTCCAGACCAGCACTCCTGGTTGACGCTACCATCACTGCATACACTCCAGACCAGCACTCCTGGTTGACGCTGCCATCACTTATACTGCACACACTCCAGACCAGCACTCCTGGTTGACGCTACCATCACTTATACTGCATACACTCCAGACCAGCACTCCTGGTTGACGCTACCATCACTTATACTGCATACACTCCAGACCAGCACTCCTGGTTGACGCTGCCATCACTTATACTGCACACACTCCAGACCAGCACTCCTGGTTGACGCTACCATCACTTATACTGCATACACTCCAGACCAGCACTCCTGGTTGACGCTACCATCACTTATACTGCACACACTCCAGACCAGCACTCCTGGTTGACGCTACCATCACTTATACTGCACACACTCCAGACCAGCACTCCTGGTTGACGCTACCATCACTTATACTGCATACACTCCAGACCAGCACTCCTGGTTGACGCTACCATCACTTATACTGCACACACTCCAGACCAGCACTCCTGGTTGACGCTACCATCACTTATACTGCACACACTCCAGACCAGCACTCCTGGTTGACGCTACCATCACTTACACTGCACACACCAGACCAGCACTCCTGGTTGACGCTACCATCACTTATACTGCACACACTCCAGACCAGCACTCCTGGTTGACGCTACCATCACTTACACTGCACACACTCCTTAACTCACCTGATGACAAACTAACTTAAGCAACTTAAATAAGTTCCCATTTGAAAACAGCTAGGTGGGCCATTTTATAAGTTCTCTTATTTTTGAGGTAAGGGTGATGAATATTCTTGGTGCCTTAATGTACTCATCACATCCCGAGTTATCCATTAGTATACTCATCACATCCCGAGTTATCTATTAGTGTACTCATCACATCTCTGCTCTTGCCTGAAGTATTTCCCACGCTCTGCCCACCTCACTCTCTACCTGCACAAATTTCGATGTGCAGATTTGGGACCATCCCACCAGAATTTTCTGTGTGTAAATTATGACGCATCTTTCACGTTTACATTCCAAGTCGGACAGTTTAAGGGCCTTCAGGCATTAGCAATGATTAATACAAGCAGTGAAGGTTATCTGTATATTCTCCAACTCTGCAATTTTGGGGTATGTCCTGTGAGGAAAGATTAAGGGAACTCATCCGGATGACAATGCCGGTAAGAAGGACAAGGGTATATGATAACCTACATACTGAGAGGAATTGTTGGGGTAGACAGGGACAGATTGTTTAAGAGACTAGAAACAGGTATACGAGGGCACAGCTGGAAATTGAAAACAGATGAGTCACAGGGATATTTGAAAGTATTTCTCCAGTCTTGGAAATGAAGTGGTAGAGGAAGGATCCATACATAGCTTTAAGAAGAGGTACAGTAAGGGTCTCGAAGCCAGGAGAGAGTGAACGTAGTAGCGACCAACGAAGAGGTCAGGAGCTGAGACTCAACTTCTGTAACTACATACAGGTGAATACTCAGAGACAAACGAAGACTGGTTCCTGCGGGCGACATAGTAGAGATGGAAGACCTCACCAAAATAGGTAATAAGGTTTGTGGTAGGTCAATGAGACTCCACCTTCCTCACAAGCTCCTCATAAAACACAAGCAAACTTCTCACAGTGTCTTACTCCTGCCTACACAAACTTGTATATCAACAAATTAATTATAGCTTCTTGTTTGTCAGTAGTACAATTTTTACATTGTATATGAGATATTGTTATTAGCTTAAATGAAGCCCATGGAGACAGTAAAACTGACTATATGAAAAGGACTATTTCTGGCCACCACCGAGTCCATCTTCAGTGGTAGGTCACAATATAGAGTACTCATCTTAAGGTCTCGTGTTGCTTTCTCTGTGTGGGCTGGTTCGTGCTGTTGACAGGTGTTCAGTGCCCTTCTGGGATGTATTATTAGTAGTTGAAGGTATTTTTGTTAGTTGAATAATATGATGATTCACATGTAAAAAAAAGGTAACCTAGAAACCAGGTGGGGAAAACTGTACACTTGGTGTGGAGGTGGTGACCTGCAGTTGGAGGAGGTGGGGGTTAGGTGTAGTAGGTCGGGGCATGTTGGGGGACATGTTATGGAGGTGCCCCGTTACACCTGACCACCAACACCACACCGCTACTCCTTCACCTGCCGTTACTCTGGGTGTTGCCTGCCCTCTACACCTCGCATAGTCTCTAATTTTTAATGTCATATACTATCTACTGTTTTATTTTGGACTGTTGATGGTTCACCTCCCCTGGGTCTGCAGGTGGTGGTGATGTGGTCTTCAGGTAGTCAATAGTGTTTTTCATCTTCACATCTCACCTAAACCAGCTTGCTAAGCTGTTTTAACAGGTCAGGGGGATATTACACCTATTTAATATATACACACACGTTATTACTCGCATAGCTTCAAGAAAACGTCTAAACTACTGTACCTGGGGAATGACTCAGAGTACTTTACGTACTTGGACTGTACTCTGGAACTATGAAGAGAGAAATATCTGGTAAAATGTGCGCGGAAAATACTTAAGAACTGTGTCAACATCTGTTCTCCAAGACTCTTCAACCTGTTGTCAGAAAATATAAGAAATATTGCAGGAAGAAATGTAGAAGTTTTGAAGAGAAAAGTGGCCCTCTACCTGTAGCAAGTGTCAGAATAACCAGGTTGTAATGGTTATGTCAGCCTGTTGTCCGACGACACCAACAACCTGGTTGATGAGACAGTGTAGCTTCAGAGTAGACGGCGAGGGTAGAACAAATTGATCACGGTTATTTTAGACGTATATCACTATTTATTACGTTCACTTACATCCCAGTCTCTCACACACACACACACACACACACACACACACACACACACACACACACACACACACACACACACACACACACACACACACACACACACACACACACACACACGCACGCACGCACGCACACACACACACACACACACACACACACACACACACACACACACACACACGCACGCACGCACGCACGCACACACACACACACACACACAGTTCCGACGTCAATTTCGCTGTAAACCTTTACATGTTTAATTTCCTCATAAGCGTGATCAGGAGCAGGCTCCATCCTAGCTTCACATACTCCAAGGTGGGCCTAAAATATATTAGACTATAATGCTCTAAAATATTCTTTGATAAAGTTCCTTGTTTTTGGTCCTTGTAATTCAGATAATCTCTTCCTATCTACCCTATAATTTTTATTTACATTCTGCACATCGTAATCAATCTCTTGGTTCTCCTCGGTAAAGCTTTTCAATTTTACTTATGTCAGCTTATCCTCGTAATATTTTCCTCTCTAGTTTTGGAAGCAATATGATAGTAAACCTTTGTTGGGCCTTTTAGAGTGTGTTGACGCACTTCACTAAGAGATCCACGTCATTGTTGGACCTTTTAGAGTGTGTTGACACACTTCACTAAGAGATCCACGTCATTGTTGGGCCTTTTAGAGTGTGTTGACGCACTTCACTAAGAGATCCACGTCATTGTTGGGCCTTTTAGAGTGTGTTGACGCACTTCACTAAGAGATCCACATCATTGTTGGGCCTTTTAGAGTGTGTTGACGCACTTCACTAAGAGATCCACGTCATTGTTGGGCCTTTTAGAGTGTGTTGACGCACTTCACTAAGAGATCCACGTCATTGTTGGGCCTTTTAGAGTGTGTTGACGCACTTCACTAAGAGATCCACGTCATTGTTGGGCTTTTTAGAGTGTGTTGACGCACTTCACTAAGAGATCCACGTCATTGTTGGACCTTTTAGTGTGTGTGGACGCACTTCACTAAGAGATCCACGTCATTGTTGGGCTTTTTAGAGTGTGTTGACGCACTTCACTAAGAGATCCACGTCATTGTTGGACCTTTTAGAGTGTGTTGACGCACTTCACTAAGAGATCCACGTCATTGTTGGGCCTTTTAGAGTGTGTTGACGCACTTCACTATGAGATCCACGTCATTGTTGGGCCTTTTAGAGTGTGTTGACGCACTTCACTAAGTATGAGAGCCACGTCATTGTTGGGCCTTTTAGAGTGTGTTGACGCACTTCACTAAGTATGAGATCCACGTCATTGTTGGGCCTTTTAGTGTGTGTTGACGCACTTCACTAAGAGATCCACGTCATTGTTGGGCCTTTTAGAGTGTGTTGACGCACTTCACTAAGTATGAGATCCACGTCATTGTTGGGCCTTTTAGTGTGTGTTGACGCACTTCACTAAGAGATCCACGTCATTGTTGGGCCTTTTAGAGTGTGTTGACGCACTTCACTAAGTATGAGATCCACGTCATTGTTGGACCTTTTAGAGTGTGTTGACGCACTTCACTAAGAGATCCATGTCATTGTTGGACCTTTTAGTGTGTGTTGACGCACTTCACTAAGAGATCCATGTCATTGTTGGGCCTTTTAGAGTGTGTTGACGCACTTCACTAAGTATGAGATCCACGTCATTGTTGGACCTTTTAGAGTGTGTTGACGTACTTCACTAAGAGATCCATGTCATTGTTGGGCCTTTTAGAGTGTGTTGACGCACTTCACTAAGAGATCCATGTCATTGTTGGACCTTTTAGTGTGTGTTGACGCACTTCACTAAGAGATCCATGTCATTGTTGGGCCTTTTAGAGTGTGTTGACGCACTTCACTAAGAGATCCACGTCATCTTCCTCCAATAATGCTTATCATTACCCTGCTTGCACTTATTAGGATTGAACTCCAGTAGTCACTTGTTGAGCTACTTCTGTAGTGTTTCCAGACCTCTATCATCTCTTATTCTTGTCTCATTATTTTACATGGTCAGCAGACACACATTTAAGACAAGCATCTTCAGGGTTTTTCATATATTAAGAAGACTAGCGGGACTAAATGTTACAGGCTATACTCCAGGTATATTCTGGCTTTTATTCTTGCATGTTGATCCCGTGGTGGCCGGGTCTGCTGGTGTGCTTGATCTGGTTCACAGTTGGAGGTGCTGCCGTAAAAGGTGGGGCCTCACCTCCAGCATGTGGGTAATCCCGTTGTACATATGGTGGTCACTCCAGGACTGACTTCCAGTACTTTAAGCTGCTGTATGATACTGGTTTAACTCTTCATCATGAATATAAAACATTTTAAGCTGTTACCCCAAACTTTATTAAGCTTGGGAAAGGAGAAATATGGAATGGAATGTCTTTGTCCTACTATTCTTATTTCTGAAATGTGAAAGTTTATCCATGCGCGTGTCTTTGTCATGTGATGGCACGCTTAGTGGAGCTTTTGGCACGCTTAGTGGAGCTTTTGGCACGCTTAGTGGAGCTTTTGGCACGCTTAGTGGAGCTTTTGGCACGCTTAGTGGAGCTTTTGGTCATCTGAGTAAGACTCCGCTGGCTTCCCGGTGACAACTGATGTCTGGCATCATATGTGTGTCAAGGTTGGAACCCCACTATACCACCTGTAAGTGTCAAGGTTGGAACCCCACTATAACACCTGTAAGTGTCAAGGTTGGAACCCCACTATAACACCTGTAAGTGTCAAGGTTGGAACCCCACTATAACACCTGTAAGTGTCAAGGTTGGAACCCCACTATACCACCTGTAAGTGTCAAGGTTGGAACCCCACTATAACACCTGTAAGTGTCAAGGTTGGAACCCCACTATAACACCTGTAAGTGTCAAGGTTGGAACCCCACTATACCACCTGTAAGTGTCAAGGTTGGAACCCCACTATAACACCTGTAAGTGTCAAGGTTGGAACCCCACTATAACACCTGTAAGTGTCAAGGTTGGAACCCCACTATAACACCTGTAAGTGTCAAGGTTGGAACCCCACTATAACACCTGTAAGTGTCAAGGTTGGAACCCCACTATAACACCTGTAAGTGTCAAGGTTGGAACCCCACTATAACACCTGTAAGTGTCAAGGTTGGAACCCCACTATAACACCTGTAAGTGTCAAGGTTGGAACCCCACTATAACACCTGTAAGTGTCAAGGTTGGAACCCCACTATAACACCTGTAAGTGTCAAGGTTGGAACCCCACTATAACACCTGTAAGTGTCAAGGTTGGAACCCCACTATAACACCTGTAAGTGTCAAGGTTGGAACCCCACTATAACACCTGTAAGTGTCAAGGTTGGAACCCCACTATAACACCTGTAAGTGTCAAGGTTGGAACCCCACTATAACACCTGTAAGTGTCAAGGTTGGAACCCCACTATAACACCTGTAAGTGTCAAGGTTGGAACCCCACTATACCACCTGTAAGTGTCAAGGTTGGAACCCCACTATAACACCTGTAAGTGTCAAGGTTGGAACCCCACTATAACACCTGTAAGTGTCAAGGTTGGAACCCCACTATAACACCTGTAAGTGTCAAGGTTGGAACCCCACTATAACACCTGTAAGTGTCAAGGTTGGAACCCCACTATAACACCTTTAAGTGTCAAGGTTGGAACCCCACTATAACACCTGTAAGTGTCAAGGTTGGAACCCCACTATAACACCTGTAAGTGTCAAGGTTGGAACCCCACTATAACACCTGTAAGTGTCAAGGTTGGAACCCCACTATAACACCTGTAAGTGTCAAGGTTGGAACCCCACTATAACACCTGTAAGTGTCAAGGTTGGAACCCCACTATAACACCTGTAAGTGTCAAGGTTGGAACCCCACTATAACACCTGTAAGTGTCAAACCCCACTATAACACCTGTAAGTGTCAAGGTTGGAACCCCACTATAACACCTGTAAGTGTCAAGGTTGGAACCCCACTATAACACCTGTAAGTGTACATACACTGATGACCTAACAAGTGTGAAAGATACTCACCACTAGTATCTTAACTTTAAGTTTATCATAAGTTTAAGAGGAACTTAAGTTCCCCTGTTTACTAATAATATATTATTCACCCTATAATCTACCTTGTCCATAAGTACATTTGTTAAGGAAAGATCCTGGACTTTACCTTACGAAAGAAGACAAAGCAAATGTGATAGTAATTATGGACAACGTAGATTATAGTGGAAAACTAAATATGATGTTGGGAGACGGAAACTCAGGCGCCTCTTAATGTATATATGTGAAAACCTCACAGGTAGCCAGAAAAATGTTCTCACTTCCATTTTGGGCACATTTAGTGTTTGTTTTGATGTTCTTCTTGCCCAGGATGGGACACCTGTAATAGCATAAAAAAAAAGAATATTTCTGGAAAGTCTTTGTTGTGGCCATCATAGCATTGTCTTCCTTCAAATGTGAGAGGCAGTGGGACATCACAGACGTATTCAAGGACAAACTGATTAGACCGGAAAAAACATATTAGACGCAGACATGAAAATGAAAAAGACGAGGAAAAACAAATAGCGGGGATCCGACACATGGTGTTAACTCAACAGGATGAGTCGCAGATTAATCTTTGTTTACCTGCATGACAAAACCCAAAGTTCACACAAGGTGCACGAGGAACACATGACATTGTGACACACTAACCAAGTTATACTGAGTCGTAACATTACTATACCTCAACGACGGTATATACAAGTACTGGAACAAGACTGGTAGTAGGTTACACAACTTCCTTAAGAGGTACTATCCTCGTGTAATTGTTAAACTCAGATTTGTTAAACGTTATGCACTCTGACAGGATTGCTGGTCTGTTTTTGTCTCATGAACGTACAAGATGGCGGATAAATCTTGCATATTTATATTTACGTTCAGTATATAATTTGCCTTCCTTTGTGCTTCTTATAGTTTATGTGCCTTTAATATTACCTTTTTTAAGTATAGAAGGTCAAGTGTGAGTCCGGGTCGCGGAGGCGATGACCCCCTAAATGATGAGTAACATGTGACAGATGACCTGTCACAACTATTACACTCAAACTACTAACATTAACATGTGCCAGATGACCTGTCACAACTATTACACTCCTTCAACTACAAACATTACACAGAAAGCGGCTAAAACAGTCGTGTATCTCCAATGATTAACTTTATATTAATATTCTAGTGGTAGTAGGTCCTGTGTGTGTTAAGTTTCTTACCCACCATTCTAATATGAAGCAATATACTTACTCTTGCCATAACTTACTGGAGCGAGAGATATGGGAGGAAGTGTAGGGTAAATCCAGTGAAAAGCAAGGGTGCAGTGAACATAATACGAGAACACTGTATCAACATTCCAGATTATTCAGCATCTTACCAGTAGATATCAGAAGCATTGCTGGGATGATGTAGAGTCTTTAAGAGGAAACTAGACTAGTATCTTCACTAGGTGCCAGATCAACTAGGCTGTGATGGATATGTGGAGCTGAGGGCCTTCAGCAACAGCATCCTGGTTGACCAGGCAATCAACGAACGATCCTGGCCCATGGCTGGGCTCTGGGAGTAGAAAAACTCTCGTAACTCATCAAAGGTATAAGCGTGTCGGATTCTTAATGGGATTATTAATGGACTTTGTGAGTTAGTGGGCGGCTAACAACAACAGCTTGGTTGACCAAGCATACAACATGGAAGCCTGACCTGAGGCCGGGCTGCCAGGGTAGAACTCTCGAAATAGGTCACAGGTATTTACAGTGTTTATCATTAATTCCATCTGATTTACTCATTCTGATTATTGTCTTAAGAGCTTAGATGTGTGTGAATCTATTTAAAGGTTGTTAATATCAGTGGACTACTATTGCATTCTCTCTTCACTTAGTTGTTGATGACCTTAGTGGATAACCTGCAAGTTGTGTCTTAATGGTACACAACTCTTTTGTTAATATATGTAGTTGTAGTAACAAAAGCGCGTGCCCTAAGCAATGTATTTCTTACGATATCCCAGAGGTACCTTTATAAGTATCACCAGGTAGTTCCTGATCAGCTGGGCTGTCTGCATGGCTTCATGTAGCACCAGTAGCCTTACTGGCTAGTCCATCAGCCAGGAGGCCTGGCCTCTGACCGGGCTGCTGCCAGGAGGTCTGGTCTCAGACCAGGCCACTGCCAGGTCTGATTTCAGACCAGACCACTGCCAGGAGGTCTGGTCTCAGACCAGGCCGCTGGGGTAAATGATTCCTGAAACCAACATTTAGTTGTCTGTCTGCGAATAATGTTTCTTGGAAAGCACTACCTCTCTTGTGTGTGACTACCACCTGTGTGACTACCACCTATGTGACTACCACCTGTGTGACTACCACCTGTGCGACTACCACCTGTGTGACTACCACCTGTGCGACTACCACCTATGTGTGCGTGATTACCGCCTGAGTGTGTGACTACCACCTGTGTGTGACTACCTCCTGGACGGCTCAACTTTCTCCTTGGTGACAGTGAGAGCAAGAAAGATGCACAATCGAAACATTTATTGAAGGCGGTGTTTCCCCACTGACGGCTTTTACAATCCTAGATCATTTCTCATCAAATTAATTTCCCTTACTTCTGACATCAAGCTCGTGGGAAACCTCTGGGTCTCTCCTAGTAACAGCCTTGTCTCAAGCTGCACTCCCGCCATGACAAATGGTCGTGTGTAGTATGAAAGGGATAGCGTGAATAAGATGAATGTACAAGCGAATTTTTTACGTTTAGCTGACCAAGTCCCTGAGAGTGGCACTGTGTCCTTCATTTCTTGAGATCACGTCACTACAGGATACCTAAGTTACCTGTTAGATGTATATCATAGATATAATTCAGATGTGAAGGATAACGTACCCGCTGGTTCAGCAAGTTGGGCTTGTGTTACCTGTCGCAAACTTGTCATCACTTTCAAGAATTTACTTTGGTAACCTGACCTTAGGACTCACTTCCCCAGTGACTGCTTGTAAACCAAAATCATTTTGGCCGTGTCCTACATGCAGACACCAACCTGAGAACAGGAAAGTAAGGTTACATCACCAAGAACTAGCAAATATCTATTTGCATAACAATTTAATTAAGCAGTGGAACCTGTCAACATTAATATTATGAATACTAATATCAGGAAGATCAGTGTCCCCATAGCCAAGATCTTGTACATTACAAATCTACTACAGTGGAAATCTACTATAGTGATTACAAAGGTAAAATAAGAATGCTGGTGACTATAGCAGGGCTCCGTCTACTTTACTGCAAGTTTTGTTATACACCAGTAAATTTAGTGTTCAAGATGGGAGAATGACAGTTAATACTCGACCCTTGCCAACATATGTGAGTACAAACTCCTGAGTGCATATCCTTATGAGATATAAATACCAACAGGGGTAATGATGTTTCATTAACCTTAATTTTGCTAAAAAGTAAATTGCAGCTATTGTATAATGATTTAATGTAGGGTGATGTTAATGTTGTGTTTTTGTTCTTTCAGGTAAGATGTTAGCCAAGGTTGTGAGCAGCAGATGTAAGGTAGTGTTGCAGTGGTTGTTGTAGTGGTTATAGTGACACTAATGTAATGGTTGTTATAGTGACACTGTAGTGTTGTAGTGGTTGTTAGTGACACTGTAGTGTTGTGCTTGTTGTAGTGACACTAGTGTTGTAATGGTTGTGACACTGTACTGTTGTAGTGGTTATATTGTTACTGTGGTGTGGTGGGGGTTATAACGACACTAGTGTTGTGGTTAGTGACAACGGTAGTTGTTATAGTGACACTAGTGTTGCAATAGTTGTTATAGGGACACTGTAGTGTTGTAGTAGGTGTTACAGGTACACTGTAGTGGTTGGTACAGGGACACTGTAACACTTGTGTGTTTTCTTGACACCAAAACAAACTAATTTATGTCAGTAATTATACTCTTGGTGGCTGGTGTGAATCAGGTGCCTCCTGTGTACGCTTCACATCTCTCCTGTACACACGCGTGCGGCCACACTCATCTCACCTCATTCATAGTTGCTAACAAGACGGACCCGGATAAGTGCCTGGCTGTGATGCTTATGTTGGACCGAGTGTGGCTACCACAAACAGTCTGGTTGATCCGGCACTCAACCATAAGGCCTGATCTAAGAACGGGCAGCGGGGGCGGTACCCCCAATCATCTGGTAACTCTTACCCCAACACACTATAATTAGCAAGTGTGATGTGAGCATCCCTCACCTGGCCTCTGGCAGGCGTCTAGTGCCTCCTCTTCCTCATCTCCCTCTATTTCTTCTCTTTGCTCTTAATTCCCACATTCCATCTAACCCAGCTGTCTGTATCCCCTGCTGACGATATCCTCATTTGTCCCATTGAAATCTCCCAGCTCGGGCTGACGGACTTCAACACCTCGCTTGAACCACATCCTGTGTGGTGAAATATGATAGGCACTCATAACTAACTTTTGTTCTCACTGTGGAACATCGAAGCTTTGTAGCTTGTGAATGAACGAAACAAATTAACTACAAAATAGATAACCCAAATCACATTTTAATTTTCTCTGTGAAGCGACAAGTTTATTATGGTGCATATATTGATGTGAAGGCTTGTGTAGCAGCCAGCTGGACGGATACTCAGGGTCTGGCAACCACACGGTAACAGAGTTATCTCAGATATGCTTGAGTATACATGCTTCGCAGTTTTGTCATGGTTACCATACTACTTTGATCTTTAACAAAGTTATGTTTGTTTAGGTAGGTAGAGTTTCTGGTATCTTTCACTCATAACTTGATATATAGGTTTATGTAGTAACATAATATATAGGTTTATGTAGTAACTATTGCACAACAACTGCCACTACCTTACCTTCATATTCCCATCAAAATATCAGTAAACATTTTTCACTCTACGCATATTTTTAAGAATTTCCGTTTTACATTTATACATTATTTGCAGTAAGTGCATGATTGTTATATTCATACGAGGATGGTAGATGATTACGATATAGTCATACGGGGATGGCAAATTATGAAGATGTAGCCTTTGCTAGCTAAACTTATCTGTGACATTGAAGTAGGAAGGTGAATGATTTCCTCTTGTGGTATTGTTTTGTAAATGTTCCAGCTTTGTTAACTGTGTATACTGAGACTCCTTTGTGTATCTTATGTTGATGAAGGAAGTGTGGTAAGGCAGGTGGTAATGAGGAGCCTGCCAGTGGTTCGTAGGAGGTAGCTTAGTAGTGAGGCTGTTGGCCCAGTGGGCAGGTGCGTACATAGCCTCTCTCTTGCGCACTTGGTGCAGAAATGGAGTATTTGGTGACGTCACGGCTGCTGCAGCAACACACTTCCGTCCTCTATCCTTATCCTCCCCACCACCACTACTACCACCTCCTCCTCTACCTCCCTGACAACTTTTAAACTTCTTAACACGCCCAGGTGCCGAGTAGCTCACTCATGAGACTTCCACTTACATTCCGAAGGTCTGGAGTTACAACCTCCAGCTGACGAAATATATGTACATGTTTTAATACTTCCCTACTGCCCATCTAGACAATAAAAGGTACTTTTGTGGTAGTAAATTGTGGTGAGACGCATCCAGGGAAAACTGCTTTGTGAATGTGTGAGAAACTCCGGACTTGATGAATGTGTTTTAAGTGTCAAATCAAAGACATTAGTACACTAGGTTGTATTTAATGGTGATAATTCCTGGCACCACCGCCACACCAGCTTTGTTTCTCTTCCTCCTGTGCCTCGTTCATTCCCTCTCTTACTGTCCTCCGTCTTTGTCATGCGCATCACAAAGGGAAGCCTCAGATTTAGATTTTGCCGCCGACGCGGATATTATATCATGTACATATCATATTTGTTACGTACTCATCATGTGGACGGTAGCACAGGAACGTATGGATACACAAAAGACCCCAGAAATGGATAAGGAAATATGTTTCCAATTCTTATTTCATAGCTTTCAAACAAATTTGAGATTTTTGCTTACAACGAACCATACCACGGGTGGTATGGTTCGTTGCAATCGTGTCATTACGATTTCGTGACTCATGTTTGCTTAAAACGTCTTGTCTTATCTTAATAAGATAGTAGGACATATTACATAATTTAGGTTATTATATTGTATATCTATATTCCTCAGTGAGTGGACAGTTAAGGATATATTATTGAAGAAAAATAACCGTTAATAAGTCTGACCACCTACGGTACTCTGTATTATTTTTGATTATCGTGAAAATGACGATCAGAGACTCGGAGTTAAGATAGAAATAAGAACACTTGTATTGATAAAAGTAACACGTTAAAAAAATAGTGAATATACATGTCACTTTGCGTAGGCTTGTGGTATGAGGATAAACAAAGTGTGTGAAAGTGATTGACATTATCGAGGAAAGGAAACGATGTATATGTAAAAAACTGCTAAAAGTACTTATGTATAACTAAGCATAAATCTGTTTACTGTGGAGGAAGCTACACGTGTGTAGCAAAAACTATGTTGCACTCACCCTGGAGGGTAATATACCAGGATATGGTGTGTATAATGAACATAGTTCTTTGTACCTCATGACGTGCACCATCCTCCCCTCTCCCTTCCTCCTTCCCTCCCCCCCTCTCTCTCTCTCTCTCTTTTTTTTTTTTTTTTTTACACAGCTTTATTGACAAGCTATTTACAGGTTAAGGATTCCTAGCTTTATTGGCAAACTAAGAGCTGTTACCTACATCAGCTCATTTGAAAGCATTTTTATTGTTATGAGACATACAAGTAGGGAACAGGATGAAGTTGGAGCCATCTGTGGGCCAGCATTTTCATTTGATCAACTGACTTTATCTCGTTGACATCATTATGCTGTACGAATGTGTTCCATACTCGAGTCATCCTGGGTATGTATGATCTCAGATGGAGTGATGTTCTGGAGAAGGGTACAGCCAGAGTGAAGTTGCTGCTGGCTGCCCGTCTTGTGGCATAAAAGCTTGTTTCACGCTGTCCTCGAAGTGGATCCAAGTGTGGTATTTTGACAATATTGGCCTTGTACATAACAGTAAGGCCACCCACATCCCTCCTATGTTGAAGGCTCTGCTGAAATGACAGATCTATCCAGGATGGGTCCAGGCGAGAGATGAGACGTCTTGCTCTGTTCTCTACTCTGTCAAGCAGTCGCAGATGAGAGGGGGGGGGGCAGGCAAACCAAGAAAGTGGAGCATACTCAAGGTGTGAGCGTACTTGTGCCTCGTACAGGATCTTGCAACCCCTACTGTCAAGCAGATGCGAGATACGGCGAAGTGCTGTAAGCTTCCTGGCTGCCTTGTTTGCAAGATTTACAACATGGTTCTTCATGGTTAGTTTGGAGTCAAATTTCACCCCAAGGATATCAACTTCTTCTCCAGGTGCCAACACCCTCCCATTCATCCTTACTACTACACCAGCATTACCATCATGGTGCCTAGAGACGATCATCATTTGCGTTTTCTCAGGTGCAAATGTTACTTGCCATCTATATCCCCAAGCTGATATAGCTCTCAGCTGGTGATTGATGTAGCTTAGAGCAGCTGGCATTTCTTCTCTTGGATAAGTGAATGTCAGTGTACAGTAGTCTGCATATGCATGTGATTCTGGGATGAGATGTCTCTCTCTCTCTCTCTCTCTCTCTCTCTCTCTCTCTCTCTCTCTCTCTCTCTCTACTTAAGAACCAGTCTATGCTATGCAAGCACCACTCAATCCAACCATTCCCACTTACATGTTTTTTCTAAGCAATTTCTAAATAAAATATTCACTTCATTGGAGTCTTTTAAGAGCTTTGTCGTATTTATCTGTTGTTCTTGCTAAAAAACTCTTGAGTTTCTAAGTCGGTTCTTAACCAGAATTTAAACACCAGAGCAGAGAAGATAAGAATAGAAAAATGTTTTGTTTAGAGAGTAGTGGTAAGACATTCTTAAGATGTTACCCTGAAGGGTTATTATCCCAGGATAACCCACAAAAAGTCAGCAGTCAACTAGTACCCAAGCAGTTAGTAACTGCAGGTGTAGGGAGACTTACTCACCTGGGAATCTAACGCAGGTCTCCCATATACAGTGGAACCTCAAATATCGAACTTTCTTCGGTCCAGAAGGCTGTTCGAGTGCCTTTACCGAATGAATTTATTTCCATCAGGAATAATGTAAATTAGATTAGTCCATTTCAGACCCTAAAAAATACACTTATAAAAGCACTTACAAAAATACACTTACATAATTGGTCGTGTTGGGAGCAGTTCGATTTTTGAGGTTCCACTGTATATGTTATGGGACAGAAGCAGCAATGTTTAGCGTTGTGGCGTCAGTGCCACGTGTTCCTGGCACCTTCCTCTCTTCTTTGTTGTCAGTGTGTGTAAATACTATGGCGCACACCCACACCAACCCCCCCACTGCCAGGAATAGGCTGGGGAAGATAAGGCGTCATTGATATATAAATAAGGTGTGGTTGGTAAGGACGTTGGGTACAGATGAAGGGTACCCCCCCCCATCTCTCTCCCCCTCTTCTCAAGGTTCCTATATACTCGGCGCTCATACCCACCCACCCACTGACCACACTCAACACTGCTTAACTGACCCAGTAACACTAACCACATAAACATTCTCCCCCCCCCCTTCCCCCCATTCCTTCTTCACATGTGTGGCTGACGTCATTTGTGGCGAATGATGCGTTGTGTGTGTGTGTGTGTGTGTGTACGTACGTGTGCGTCCTTTGTATTAAAAATCTTTCTTGCACTTTGTCTTCAGTATCTCCGAGCTATCAATATGGCCGTCTTTTAGTTTATTAATAGACTGGTGGTGAGGGAGCGATGACCTGAGCTCTGTGTTGGTGTGGAGGAGCCATCCTCATGTATCTACTGCATTATACAAGTACAAACGAGTATAAACATATACGCAGATTTAGCAAAGGCGTTTGATAAATGCGATCATGGGTTGAGTATATACAAAATGAGGGCCATAAGTATTACGGTGAAGGTAGGCAGATGGATTTTCAGTTTTCTAACATATACAACATAAATAGTACTAATAAACAGGAAAATCCAGCATCAGTGAGGTAAACAGCTCAGTATCCCAAGCCACTGTCCTGGCAACTCTGTTACTTACCCTCATAACAGCATAGATAAAAGCCCCCGTCACAGTTTTACACATGACACTAAAATGAAAATCACTTCGATAGAAGACACAAAAAAAAAATTGCAGGAAAATATAAAGATATAAGCAGGATTTTCCAGTGGTCAGTGGAGAACAACTTGACATTCAGTGGTGATAAGTTACAGCTGCTTTGGTAGGGAAAGTATGAAGAACTCAAAAGGTAAACTGTACAAGAATGGTATACAATACCGACAAGATGAAATTGAGACACATGTGCAACATCTGGGTATCTTTATTGTAGACGTTTCGCCATCCAGTGGCTTTATCAATACAAATTCCAGGACATAACGTCTTGCTTCTGCTTCAGAATCTCCACGACTATGGTGCTCTTCGCACCTACTGCTAGGTTGAGGGACTGATTACCTCATCTTCTGTACATAGTTCTCCTGTCTTCAAGTTATGTCCTGGAATTTGTATTGATAAAGCCACTGGATGGCGAAACGTCTACAATAAAGATACCCAGATGTTGCACATGTGTCTCAATTTCAAAAGGTAAACTGTTTACAAAATTCAAGAGGATTGTTAAATATGTCACCTGACTATTGTTTGATAGAACACAGACGACCAAGGTCACGACAGCCAGGAAGATGACTGGGTGGATAGTGAGAACTTTCAGAACAAGGGAAATAGTGCCAGTGGTGACACATTTCAAATCGCTTGTGCTCTCTCATTTGGAATATTGCTCGGTGTTGGCGGCCCCGTTCAGGGCTGGAGAAATATCAGATAGAGAGATCCTTTACTTCCCTCATGGAGCCGATAAAGCATTGAAATTATGGAATCGCCTTCAAATTCTAAATATGTACTCACTAGAGCGGAGGAGAGAGGAAGAGAGAGAGAGGGGGGGGGAAGGGACATGATATATACCTGCAAATTACTAGAGGCCCCGGTCCCAAATCTGCACACTGCCATAACAACATACTGGAGCGAGAGATATGGGAGGATGTGCAGAAATAATCCCCGTGAAAAGTAGGGGCACCATGGGCACAATAAGAGAACATCGTATCAACAACCATGGCCCAAGGCTATTCAACATCTTACCAGAAGATACAAAAAACACGGCTGGAACAAGTGTAGAAGTCTTCAAGAAGAAACTGGACAAGTCTCTTCACCAGGTCAACCAGGCTGTTATGAATATGTGGGAGAGCGAGCCACCAGCAGCAACAGCCTGGTTGACCAGGCAAGCACTAGACGAACCTGACCCATGGCTGGGCTCTGGGAATAGGAAAACTCTCGGAACGCATCAAAGGTACCTAGTGTGATGAATATTAATTAAGGAAGCGCTGGCTGAAGGTGACAAATACACACTCATACCAGGCTTCATACACCCATACCAAGCTTCACATACTCATACCAGGCTTCATACACACTCATACCAGGCTTCATACACCCATACCAAGCTTCACACACTCATACAAGGCTTCATACACTCATACTAGGCTTCACACACTCATACCAGGCTTCACACACCCATACCAGGCTTCACACACTCATACCAGGCTTCACACACTCATACCAGGCTTCACACACCCATACCAGGCTTCACACACCCATACCAGGCTTCACACACCCATACCAGGCTTCACACACCCATACCAGGCTTCACACACTCATACCAGGCTTCACACACCCATACCAGGCTTCACACACTCATACCAGGCTTCACACACTCATACCAGGCTTCACACACTCATACCAGGCTTCACACACACCCATACCAGGCTTCACACACTCATACCAGGCTTCATACACACCCATACCAGGCTTCACACACTCATACCAGGCTTCATACACACCCATACCAGGCTTCACACACCCATACCAGGCTTCACACACTCATACCAGGCTTCATACACACCCATACCAGGCTTCACACACTCATACCAGGCTTCATACACCCATACCAGGCTTCATACATACCCATACCAGGCTTCACACACTCATACCAGGCTTCATACACACCCATACCAGGCTTCACACACCGTACCAGGCTTCACACACTCATACCAGGCTTCATACACACCCATACCAGGCTTCACACACTCATACCAGGCTTCATACACACCCATACCAGGCTTCACACACTCATACCAGGCTTCATACACACCCATACCAGGCTTTACACACTCATACCAGGCTTCATACACACCCATACCACGCTTCACACACTCATACCAGGCTTCATACACACCCATACCAGGCTTCACACACCCATACCGGGCTTCATACACACCCATACCACGCTTCATACACACCCATACCACGCTTCACACACCCATACCACGCTTCATACACTCATACCAGGCTTCATACACACCCATACCAGGCTTCACACACTCATACCAGGCTTCATACACACCCATACCAGGCTTCATACACCCATACCAGGCTTCACACACCCATACCAGGCTTCACACACTCATACCAGGCTTCATACACACCCATACCAGGCTTCACACACTCATACCAGGCTTCATACACACCCATACCACGCTTCACACTCATACCAGGCTTCATACACACCCATACCAGGCTTCACACACCCATACCGGGCTTCATACACACCCATACCACGCTTCATACACACCCATACCACGCTTCACACACCCATACCAGGCTTCATACACTCATACCAGGCTTCATACACACCCATACCAGGCTTCACACACTCATACCAGGCTTCATACACACCCATACCAGGCTTCACACACTCATACCAGGCTTCATACGCACCCATACCAGGCTTCATACACCCATACCAGGCTTCACACACCCATACAAGGCTTCACACACTCATTCCAGGCTTCATACACACCCATACCAGGCTTCACACACTCATGCCAGGCTTCATACACACCCATACCAGGCTTCACACACTCATACCAGGCTTCATACACACCCATACCAGGCTTCATACACCCATACCAGGTTTCACACACTCATACCAGGCTTCACATACTCATACCAGGCTTCATACACACCCATACCAGGCTTCATACACACCCATACCAGGCTTCATACACCCATACCAGGCTTCACACACCCATACCAGGCTTCACACACTCATACCAGGCTTCATACACACCCATACCAGGCTTCATACACCCATACCAGGCTTCATACACACCCATACCAGGCTTCATACACACCCATACCAGGCTTCATACACACCCATACCAGGCTTCATACACACCCATACCAGGCTTCACACACCCATACCGGGCTTCATACACACCCATACCACGCTTCACACCCATACCAGGCTTCATACACACCCATACCAGGCTTCATACACACCCATACCAGGCTTCATACACCCATACCAGGCTTCACACACCCATACCAGGCTTCACACACTCATACCAGGCTTCATACACACCCATACCAGGCTTCACACACTCATACCAGGCTTCATACACACCCATACCAGGCTTTACACACTCATACCAGGCTTCATACACACCCATACCACGCTTCACACACTCATACCAGGCTTCATACACACCCATACCAGGCTTCACACACCCATACCGGGCTTCATACACACCCATACCACGCTTCATACACACCCATACCACGCTTCACACACCCATACCAGGCTTCATACACTCATACCAGGCTTCATACACACCCATACCAGGCTTCACACACTCATACCAGGCTTCATACACACCCATACCAGGCTTCACACACTCATACCAGGCTTCATACGCACCCATACCAGGCTTCATACACCCATACAAGGCTTCACACACTCATTCCAGGCTTCATACACACCCATACCAGGCTTCACACACTCATGCCAGGCTTCATACACCCATACCAGGCTTCACACACTCATACCAGGCTTCATACACACCCATACCAGGCTTCATACACCCATACCAGGTTTCACACACTCATACCAGGCTTCACATACTCATACCAGGCTTCATACACACCCATACCAGGCTTCATACACACCCATACCAGGCTTCATACACCCATACCAGGCTTCACACACCCATACCAGGCTTCACACACTCATACCAGGCTTCATACACACCCATACCAGGCTTCACACACTCATACCAGGCTTCATACACACCCATACCAGGCTTCATACACACCCATACCAGGCTTCATACACCCATACCAGGCTTCACGCACCCATACCAGGCTTCATACACACCCATACCAGGCTTCACACACCCATACCGGGCTTCATACACACCCATACCACGCTTCACACCCATACCAGGCTTCATACACACCCATACCAGGCTTCATACACCCATACCAGGCTTCACACACTCATACCAGGCTTCACACACTCATACCAGGCTTCACACACTTGCTATTCACTAACATCTATACTATGTGTTATACAATAATGTATACTTTAATAGTTCCGGGAATAATGGCGCCTCTGAGCTGGTTTTAGATGAGATTTCAGTATAAATCGCTACATTAATAATAATTATTAAACAAATATACAGGAAAGTAAAGTGTACACTGAATGAAAGTAGAAGTTTGTTAATGTTACTGCTTTGTCATGAGACTAAGATATGAGCGGTAATACTGCTAGAGTGCAAAACTTTTAACAGGCTTCCGTTTTTCACTCATGTGACAGACTCTTAGTAACCTGACTGGTTGGTTGCTGTTTGAAGTTATATAATAGTATAAAATACAATATAATAGTATAAAATACCGACAAGTTGAAGATTAAGACACATGTACAACAGTTGGGTGTCTTTATTGATGAAACGTTTCGCCTACACAGTAGGCTTCTTCAGTCAAATACAGAGGCAACAGGTGTAGTGAAATAAAGATGATTGATTAACCAGTCCATTAACCTTGGAGAAACAGTATTTGAGGTGGTCAGTCCCTCAGCCTGGAGGAGAGTTGTAGTCTAGCGACATGCTATCTAGAGTGCAAAACGTTTACTAGGCTTCCGTTTTATACTCAGCCGGTTAGGTTATAGCAAGGACTTTGTTAGGCAACTCTTAAAGTTATTTTTTACACACTACAAAGTTAATTTACTGTATATGATGGGCATGGGGGCGCATAGATGTAGGCCTACCTTGATGGTACATTATGATACTTCCCTGCTACATGTATATCATGCGGTACTTCCCTGGTACACGTGCTGTGTGGGTGGTGATGTAAAATATTGTTGACACGTGTGATAACGTCAAACACTTAGTGTAGCCAGGTGTCATCCCACACCTTGTTGATACACAGTGTAGCCAGGTGTCATCCCACACCTTGTTGATACACAGTGTAGCCAGGTGTCATCCCACACCTTGTTGATACACAGTGTAGCCAGGTGTCATCCCACAACTTGTTGATACACAGTGTAGCCAGGTGTCATCCCACAACTTGTTGATACACAGTGTAGCCAGGTGTCATCCCACAACTTGTTGATACACAGTGTAGCCAGGTGTCATCCCACACCTTGTTGATACACAGTGTAGCCAGGTGTCATCCCACAACTTGTTGATACACAGTGTAGCCAGGTGTCATCCCACACCTTGTTGATACACAGTGTAGCCAGGTGTCATCCCACAACTTGTTGATACACAGTGTAGCCAGGTGTCATCCCACAACTTGTTGATACACAGTGTAGCCAGGTGTCATCCCACAACTTGTTGATACACAGTGTAGCCAGGTGTCATCCCACACCTTGTTGATACACAGTGTAGCCAGGTGTCATCCCACAACTTGTTGATACACAGTGTAGCCAGGTGTCATCCCACAACTTGTTGATACACAGTGTAGCCAGGTGTCATCCCACAACTTGTTGATACACAGTGTAGCCAGGTGTCATCCCACAACTTGTTGATACGAAGTGGTGTTTAGTGTAAGTGTTGGTACTCAGGTGGTGTGTTTAGTGTGGGTACTCACATAGTTGTGGTTCTTGGAGTAGCTCCAATGACTTCTACTGGAGGACTTTAGTCTGTGGTATGACAGATCTCATTCCACTTAGAAGCTCCGGTGGTGAAGTTGTGTGTAACCCGGATACTCATATGACATTGTTATTGTCAAGAGAGAGAGAGAGGGGGGGGGGTCAATGACAGGTATGTGGGGGAGGAGGATAGGTCCTTGACGAAGCACCTGCCCTGGTTAGCACAGGTGATGCAGCTATCTCAGTAGGTAAATGGGTTAGTAGGACAGGTTTTGGCTACCTGTGGTGCCTATACTGTATTCACTTGGTAGCCATCAGTCAGTGGGTTATCGGGCTTCTGTTGAGTGTCGTCTTACTCTCAGATACCTGGTCCAGTGTGATGGAGAGTGGCTCAAGCTTCATACGTTATATACAAGTGTAGCGTATTCACTCTACGTACCGGGTTTCCGGTGGCGTACTTAGGCTTCGTATCTTAGGTTATGGTGACCGTTAATGGTGCGTACCTTCATCCTGTGTTATGGTGACCATTAATGGTGCGTACCTTCATCCTGTGCTATCGTGGTCATTTACTCTGTCCACCGTGTGACAAATGTTTTAGCCTGTGTGTTGCTGAGTAGTGTATACTACCAGATCACTCCCTGTAATGTTTACCCTCAATTGTTCTGCGATTCCCTTGCAATGTCACCCAGTTGCATTGCAAAATTGGCTACAAAATTGGCATCAACCCGTTTTGCCACTGCATACACATCCTCAGCCGTCAGTTTGGGATACACAGTGGTTAAACACAAGCTGTATAGAAGGTAAGTCTCTGACCCATCCTTAACTGTATAAGTTTGTCTTTTATAGACCGCAGTGGTTCTGATGGTTCCTGAAAGAAACATTCTTGTTGCCACAATATATTGGGTGTTCTTAGAGAAGGTGCATATGTCGTGGATAATAAATGAGAGAAGTCCTGAAGAGAGATTGTACAAGTTCACATTATTTGTTGAGGTATTGTCCAGAGAGACATTGTACAGTCTACCTGGTCATGGTTCTGGGTCATGGTCCCAGTCTATGACCAACCTTCTTCAGTTAAGCTTCCATGTTTAGCAGTCCAGTCAGTATGATAGTTGAAGACCCAGATAGCTTTTTTCATAAACCTGGCCCATTAAACAAATTATTTTACAGATATTAAGAATAATTCTACAGATGTAGGAAAAGAAATGTATATGATGTCCATGTGCTTGGCACTGGGGCTTGAGTCTTGGACTACGTTTCCCATGTATAAGAATGCAACATAAGACTGGCTGACTTGCTCTGGAGTAAGTTTACTCTTGGGTGAGTCCAAGGGCCCTAGAAAACAGTGAATGTGATTCTTTTTCACAAAAAAGACAACAGAGTGATGGCAAGAGAGTGTACACCAGGCGCACTAATATCACACATCGTGGACTTTTGTAAGAAATTGCCAAGTCAAGTAAATAGCTTATGGGGAGGGACGAGCATCACAGTCTAGGTCAACATGGTTTTAAAGGTCCTGCTTAGCGCAGATTAAAAGATATAATAGGTAAAATGGATATTAAATTTCTAACTAACACATGAGAGAAAGTGGTAGTTCAGGCTGAGTTAGTTCAGTACTACATGCCACAGTCTTGTCATCGTTAATGTTTCTCCTCCATATATGAGATATGAACAAAAACACTAACCACAGCTTCGTGTATCTGTCTTTTGCCAACTAAACCAAACTTAAGAATGACAGGTGGCTCAGTACAACACAAAAAGAGAAGTACATGATACATCAAAGCTGTCAGACTTATTTTCATAGAATTAATGGAATAAGTAAATAACTTAGGAATAACTGTCAGACGGCGTATTATTTAGATAACTCACTCAACGTAGACAAGGCCAGGAAAATGACTAGTTATGTACACTTGGAAAATCCAGAAGGAATGGTCCCAAATCTGCACAATGAAATCACTCCATACGAAAGTAAAAGCCTGGGCAGGCGGTGCAAAATACCCCCATTGGTACAATAAGAGAAAACACCATAAGTTTCCGGGGTCCAAGACTTTTCAACAGCCTCCCACCATGCATGAGGGTAATTACCAATAGGCCCCTGGCTGCCTTCAAGAGGGGGTTAGATTCTTAAAGTCGGTGCCGGATCAGCCGGGCTGCGGTTCGTAAGTTGGACTACGTGCGGCCAGCAATAACAGCCTGGTTGATCAGGCCTTGACCCACCAGGAGGCCTGGTCGTGGACCGGGCCGCTGGGGCGTTGATCCCCGGAATACCCTCCAGGTAGACTCCAGGTAGCCAGCTGCGCCAGTGGCTAACGCGTCGGTCTGGAGTTTTATGACTGATCGCGGATTCTATCCCCGCCCGTGGTATGATTTGCTTGCAATCATGTCAATACGATTTCGTGAGTGGTTCTTAAGTTTGGCTGTCTTAATTATAGTGATGGCTTACTATATACAACACAACCATAATACCGGTGTTCACTGACGCTTATCTAGAGAGTATCACAATAAATATATGTGACTAATAAAATGTGTACTTTAGGTGTGTTTTCTTTCTCTCATTCTAGGTAAGACGGAGTGTTGTGAGGTTCATGACTTAACCCTAGTAGTGTAGGTAAGTGCTCTACCTTCCTGACTTGTTGTTTGTTAGTGAGTACTAGTCACTTAACCTTAGTACAGGTAAGTACTCTACCTTCCTTATTTGTTGTGTTTGTTAGTGAGTACTAGTCACTTAACCTTAGTACTTGTGTGTGTCAATGAGTACTAGAATCACTTAACCTTGGTGGTGATTTCCTGCAGATAATTCTGGGGGTCACTGCCCCCGCGACTCGGTCCCAGATCAGGTCTCCTGGTTGACAGCCTGATCAGTCAGGCTATTAGTGCTGGCCACACAGTGTAACGTAGGTACCACAACCCGGTTGATCAGAACCTGACTTGAGAGACCTACAGGTTTCCTCTTGCAGACAGCTAGGGAGTCTGTTGGAAATTCCACTTTACACTTACTGAGTTAGGAATATGTCAGTGCACTCACTGCATCCGTGTTTCCTTGTAGGTGTCGCATACTGTCTGCTGAACCTGTGGCTCTCGTAGGGAGAAGTATCGGTGTCGCATACTGTCTGCTGAACCTGTGGCTCTCGTAGGGAGAAGTATCGGTGTCGCATACTGTCTGCTGAACCTGTGGCTCTCGTAGGGAGAAGTATCGGTGTCGCATACTGTCTGCTGAACCTGTGGCTCTCGTAGGGAGAAGTATCGGTGTCGCATACTGTCTGCTGAACCTGTGGCTCTCGTAGGGAGAAGTATCGGTGTCGCATACTGTCTGCTGAACCTGTGGCTCTCGTAGGGAGAAGTATCGGTGTCGCATACTGTCTGCTGAACCTGTGGCTCTCGTAGGGAGAAGTATCGGTGTCGCATACTGTCTGCTGAACCTGTGGCTCTCGTAGGGAGAAGTATCGGTGTCGCATACTGTCTGCTGAACCTGTGGCTCTCGTAGGGAGAAGTATCGGTGTCGCATACTGTCTGCTGAACCTGTGGCTCTCGTAGGGAGAAGTATCGGTGTCGCATACTGTCTGCTGAACCTGTGGCTCTCGTAGGGAGAAGTATCGGTGTCGCATACTGTCTGCTGAACCTGTGGCTCTCGTAGGGAGAAGTATCGGTGTCGCATACTGTCTGCTGAACCTGTGGCTCTCGTAGGGAGAAGTATCGGTGTCGCATACTGTCTGCTGAACCTGTGGCTCTCGTAGGGAGAAGTATCGGTGTCGCATACTGTCTGCTGAACCTGTGGCTCTCGTAGGGAGAAGTATCGGTGTCGCATACTGTCTGCTGAACCTGTGGCTCTCGTAGGGAGAAGTATCGGTGTCGCATACTGTCTGCTGAACCTGTGGCTCTCGTAGGGAGAAGTATCGGTGTCGCATACTGTCTGCTGAACCTGTGGCTCTCGTAGGGAGAAGTATCGGTGTCGCATACTGTCTGCTGAACCTGTGGCTCTCGTAGGGAGAAGTATCGGTGTCGCATACTGTCTGCTGAACCTGTGGCTCTCGTAGGGAGAAGTATCGGTGTCGCATACTGTCTCTCGAGAAGTATCGGTGTCGCATACTGTCTGCTGAACCTGTGGCTCTCGTAGGGAGAAGTATCGGTGTCGCATACTGTCTGCTGAACCTGTGGCTCTCGTAGGGAGAAGTATCGGTGTCGCATACTGTCTGCTGAACCTGTGGCTCTCGTAGGGAGAAGTATCGGTGTCGCATACTGTCTGCTGAACCTGTGGCTCTCGTAGGGAGAAGTATCGGTGTCGCATACTGTCTGCTGAACCTGTGGCTCTCGTAGGGAGAAGTATCGGTGTGCTTATTTGGGTTCAGTTCCTCCAGAATGTTCTAGGTGTAAATAGTGATGTATCTTTATTGAAATGAAGGAATGTTATGGTGATACCGACGAGATGTGCGAGAAGACTGAAGCCGCCACTCGTGGTGAAACGTTTCCTCTAATGTCCTGACCTGTACGTGTGTTTCACCCTCCCTTCGTGCACAAGGTGAATTACCGATAAACCTTTTGTCTATCTTCAAGAGGGAGCTGGACAAATTCTTAAAATCAGTGTGTGACCAGCCGGATTGTGGTTCATGCGTTGGACTGTGTGCGGCCAGCAGTAACAACCTGGCTGATCAGGTCTTGATCCACCAGGAGGCCTAGTCTGGGACCGGGCCGCAGAGACGTTGACTACCGGAAACGTTCTTCACGTATCCTTAAGGTAACTATCAGATCAGCCAGGTTATAATGGCTATATGGGCCTGCAGGCTATTAACACACACAGCCTGGTTGACCAGGCAGTCAACAAAGAAGGCTGACCTCAGGCTGTGCTGGGGGATTACCTGGAGTCACTGCTCTCCCCTCCCCCTTCCCCACGACCCGGTCCCCAACCAGGCCTTCTGGTTGCTGGCCGTGATCGATCAGGCTGTTGGTGTCCGCATCCCGCAGTTTAACGTATGCACCACAACCCGGCTGATCAGGAATTGATTTGATTTTTCGAGTCCCCTCTTTAAAGGGGCTAGTAATTTGTTGATAATCCGCTCATGCAGAGGAGGAGGATGTTGAAGAGTCATGGTTCCTGTTTTTCACCTGAGGGTATAAGAGCCCCCGATACCCATGCAAAATACAGACTAGGGTATTGGGCGAGCGGACAGCCAGCAGCAACAGCGTGGTTGACTAGGCAAGCACCAGACAAGCCTGGCCCAGAGCCTAGCTCTGAGAGTAGAAAAACTCTAGAAACTCATCAAAGGGTAACGGGTGTGTCCCTGTGTACTAGCACCGTTATTCTAGGTACTGCACTCCTTGCCTCCCCTCTCCCTTCAACCCCCTAACCTTGGTTATATGTTACACTCCCCCCCCCTCCTTCATGTGCTGTGTCACATCCGGTAAACACTTTTCTTACTCCCCTTCACCCAGCAGGTGGCATAGTAGTAATAGTAGCAGCAGGTAAAGCAGGCAGCAAGGCTTGCCTATTTGTCATGTCTGTCTTATACTTCAGTCGGTACTGGCTGTTACGTACTTATCCTTACAAGTTGACTATAGTGTCTCCTCCCAGATTGTATGCCATGTCCGGTCTTCTCATTTAATTATTTTGCCCTTTTCAGGCTTGAACTCAAGTAGCCACCGTCCTTAAAACAAACACACACACATGTATGTTAGTTGAGGTCAAGTCTTGGTTCCTATCCACACTTCTCTAGCTTCTCTGATCAACATTATTACCTTCTGGTTCCCTTTAATATTTTTAGTTTATATTGTTATATCTTTCCTTGTAATATATTCCCCTCAGTTTCGGCAACATTCTAGTTATAAATCCTTGGATCTTCTCCAGGTTTTTATAATAGTTGACGAGGTGCTGATATATCATTCTCAAAAATGACTGGACCTTATTTAAGTTGTCTATATATTATATTTGTTGGCAGAAGGTTGATGGATCTTATAGCTTAGATAATAACATATTTACACCTGCGCAAGACGTTTTAATAAGAAGAAAACATAATGTATTTGTATTATTTAAAGTTTTGGTTACTGTTTATTTTGGTCGTGTAGGTGTGTATGCTACAGTGTGTGAGGAGTGTTACTGGTGTCCACCAGTCACTGCTACAGTGTGTGAGGAGTGTTACTGGTGTCCACCAGTCACTGCTACAGTGTGTGAGGAGTGTTACTGGTGTCCACCAGTCACTGCTACAGTGTGTGAGGAGTGTTACTGGTGTCCACCAGTCACTGCTACAGTGTGTGAGGAGTGTTACTGGTGTCCACCAGTCACTGCTACAGTGTGTGAGGAGTGTTACTGGTGTCCACCAGTCACTGCTACAGTGTGTGAGGAGTGTTACTGGTGTCCACCAGTCACTGCTACAGTGTGTGAGGAGTGTTACTGGTGTCCACCAGTCACTGCTACAGTGTGTGAGGAGTGTTACTGGTGTCCACCAGTCACTGCTACAGTGTGTGAGGAGTGTTACTGGTGTCCACCAGTCACTGCTACAGTGTGTGAGGAGTGTTACTGGTGTCCACCAGTCACTGCTACAGTGTGTGAGGAGTGTTACTGGTGTCCACCAGTCACTGCTACAGTGTGTGAGGAGTGTTACTGGTGTCCACCAGTCACTGCTACAGTGTGTGAGGAGTGTTACTGGTGTCCACCAGTCACTGCTACAGTGTGTGAGGAGTGTTACTGGTGTCCACCAGTCACTGCTACAGTGTGTGAGGAGTGTTACTGGTGTCCACCAGTCACTGCTACAGTGTGTGAGGAGTGTTACTGGTGTCCACCAGTCACTGCTACAGTGTGTGAGGAGTGTTACTGGTGTCCACCAGTCACTGCTACAGTGTGTGAGGAGTGTTACTGGTGTCCACCAGTCACTGCTACAGTGTGTGAGGAGTGTTACTGGTGTCCACCAGTCACTGCTACAGTGTGTGAGGAGTGTTACTGGTGTCCACCAGTCACTGCTACAGTGTGTGAGGAGTGTTACTGGTGTCCACCAGTCACTGCTACAGTGTGTGAGGAGTGTTACTGGTGTCCACCAGTCACTGCTACAGTGTGTGAGGAGTGTTACTGGTGTCCACCAGTCACTGCTACAGTGTGTGAGGAGTGTTACTGGTGTCCACCAGTCACTGCTACAGTGTGTGAGGAGTGTTACTGGTGTCCACCAGTCACTGCTACAGTGTGTGAGGAGTGTTACTGGTGTCCACCAGTCACTGCTACAGTGTGTGAGGAGTGTTACTGGTGTCCACCAGTCACTGCTACAGTGTGTGAGGAATGTTACTGGTGTCCACCAGTCACTGCTACAGTGTGTGAGGAATGTTACTGGTGTCCACCAGTCACTGCTACAGTGTGTGAGGAGTGTTACTGGTGTCCACCAGTCACTGCTACAGTGTGTGAGGAGTGTTACTGGTGTCCACCAGTCACTGCTACAGTGTGTGAGGAGTGTTACTGGTGTCCACCAGTCACTGCTACAGTGTGTGAGGAGTGTTACTGGTGTCCACCAGTCACTGCTACAGTGTGTGAGGAGTGTTAATGGTGTCCACCAGTCACTGCTACAGTGTGAGAGGAATGTTACTGGTGTCCACCAGTCACTGCTACACTGTGTGAGGAGTGTTACTGGTGTCCACCAGTCACTGCTACAGTGTGTGAGTGTTACTGGTGTCCACCAGTCACTGCTACAGTGTGAGAGGAGTGTTACTGGTGTCCACCAGTCACTGCTACAGTGTGTGAGGAGTGTTACTGGTGTCCACCAGTCACTGCTACAGTGTGTGAGGAATGTTACTGGTGTCCACCAGTCACTGCTACAGTGTGTGAGGAGTGTTACTGGTGTCCACCAGTCACTGCTACAGTGTGTGAGGAATGTTACTGGTGTCCACCAGTCACTGCTACAGTGTGTGAGGAGTGTTACTGGTGTCCACCAGTCACTGCTACAGTGTGTGAGGAGTGTTACTGGTGTCCACCAGTCACTGCTACAGTGTGTGAGGAGTGTTACTGGTGTCCACCAGTCACTGCTACAGTGTGTGAGGAGTGTTACTGGTGTCCACCAGTCACTGCTACAGTGTGTGAGGAGTGTTACTGGTGTCCACCAGTCACTGCTACAGTGTGTGAGGAGTGTTACTGGTGTCCACCAGTCACTGCTACAGTGTGTGAGGAGTGTTACTGGTGTCCACCAGTCACTGCTACAGTGTGAGAGGAGTGTTACTGGTGTCCACCAGTCACTGCTACAGTGTGTGAGGAGTGTTACTGGTGTCCACCAGTCACTGCTACAGTGTGTGAGGAGTGTTACTGGTGTCCACCAGTCACTGCTACAGTGTGTGAGGAGTGTTACTGGTGTCCACCAGTCACTGCTACAGTGTGTGAGGAGTGTTACTGGTGTCCACCAGTCACTGCTACAGTGTGAGAGGAGTGTTACTGGTGTCCACCAGTCACTGCTACAGTGTGTGAGGAGTGTTACTGGTGTCCACCAGTCACTGCTACAGTGTGTGAGGAGTGTTACTGGTGTTCACCAGTCACTGCTACAGTGTGTGAGGAGTGTTACTGGTGTCCACCAGTCACTGCTACAGTGTGTGAGGAGTGTTACTGGTGTCCACCAGTCACTGCTACAGTGTGAGAGGAATGTTACTGGTGTCCACCAGTCACTGCTACAGTGTGTGAGGAGTGTTACTGGTGTCCACCAGTCACTGCTACAGTGTGTGAGGAGTGTTACTGGTGTCCACCAGTCACTGCTACAGTGTGTGAGGAGTGTTACTGGTGTCCACCAGTCACTGCTACAGTGTGTGAGGAGTGTTACTGGTGTTCACCAGTCACTGCTACAGTGTGTGAGGAGTGTTACTGGTGTCCACCAGTCACTGCTACAGTGTGAGAGGAATGTTACTGATGTCCACCAGTCACTGCTACAGTGTGTGAGGAGTGTTACTGGTGTCCACCAGTCACTGCTACAGTGTGTGAGGAGTGTTACTGGTGTCCACCAGTCACTGCTACAGTGTGTGAGGAATGTTACTGGTGTCCACCAGTCACTGCTACAGTGTGTGAGGAGTGTTACTGGTGTCCACCAGTCACTGCTACAGTGTGTGAGGAGTGTTACTGGTGTCCACCAGTCACTGCTATAGTGTGAGAGGAGTGTTACTGGTGTCGACCAGTCACTGCTACAGTGTGTGAGGAGTGTTACTGGTGTCCACCAGTCACTGCTACATTGTGAGAGGAATGTTACTGGTATCCACCAGTCACTGCTACAGTGTGTGAGGAGTGTTAATGGTGTCCACCAGTCACTGCTACAGTGTGTGAGGAATGTTACTGGTGTCCACCAGTCACTGCTACAGTGTGTGAGGAGTGTTACTGGTGTCCACCAGTCACTGCTACAGTGTGTGAGGAGTGTTACTGGTGTCCACCAGTCACTGCTACAGTGAGGAGTGTTACTGGTGTCCACCAGTCACTGCTACAGTGGTTGTGAGGAGTGTTACGCGATTGATACAATGTTATGGTCCTTGAAGGTGAGATCCTCCGACATAATCACTCCAGGTCTTTGACGTTGGTGTTTCGCTCTATTTTGTGGCCAGAATTTGTTTTGTACTCTGATGATTTAATTTCCTCATGTTTACCATATCTGAGTAATTGAAATTTCTCATCGTTGAACTTCATATTGTTTTCTGCAGCCCACTGAAAGATTTGGTTGATGTCCGCCTGGAGCCTTGCAGTGTCTGCAATGGAAGACACTGTCATGCAGATTCGGGTGTCATCTGCAAAGGAAGACACGGTGCTGTGGCTGACATCCTTGTCTATGTGTCCACCAGTCACTGCTACAGTGTGTGAGGAGTGTTACTGGTGTCCACCAGTCACTGCTACAGTGTGTGAGGCGTGTTACTGGTGTCCACCAGTCACTGCTACAGTGTGTGAGGAGTGTTACTGGTGTACACCAGTCACTGCTACAGTGTGTGAGGAGTGTTACTGGTGTCCACCAGTCACTGCTACAGTGTGTGAGGAGTGTTACTGGTGTCCACCAGTCACTGCTACAGTGTGTGAGGAGTGTTACTGGTGTCCACCAGTCACTGCTACAGTGTGTGAGGCGTGTTACTGGTGTCCACCAGTCACTGCTACAGTGTGTGAGGAGTGTTACTGGTGTACACCAGTCACTGCTACAGTGTGTGAGGAGTGTTACTGGTGTCCACCAGTCACTGCTACAGTGTGTGAGGGGTGTTACTGGTGTCCACCAGTCACTGCTACAGTGTCTGAGGAGTGTTACTGGTGTCCACCAGTCACTGCTACAGTGTCTGAGGAGTGTTACTGGTGTCCACCAGTCACTATGACAGGGACATGGCAGGCGTCACCACTGAACTCAGTTGTCTTACTATACAAAAAAAAATGCGGCGACGCCTGGGTGTTGTCATTGTTCCTATCGACAACGAAGATGAAATTCTTATCAGAGCTCCAGCAAGAGTCTAGGTTCCAGTAGCTCCACCTTCCACCTCCTTCAGCTTTGGGCTTCAGCTGTGGTACTTGAGGAGAGCTTAGTGTACACCTCGTTCTCGCGTGCACAGTTAACAGCAAACTGAGTTCCCCGTCTTCTAATAACATGTTTATTTTTCCATTATAATCTACCTTGTCCATAATTACTATAACATTCGCTTTGTCTGTTTGGTAAGGTGAAGTCCAGGATCTTTCCTTAATTCATGGTATAACTTAACATACCACAATGCTTCACTCTACAACACAATTGTCCTCAAACATTTGTTAAGTTATACCATGAATTAAGGAAAGATCCTGGACTTCATCTTACGAAACAGACAAAGAAAATGTGATAGTAATTATAGACAAGGTAGATTATAGTGGGAAAATGAACATGTTATTAGAAGACGGAGGAACTTAGGTCTCTCTTAAACATTTCCTGGTGGTACTTAACCATCGCTGTGCCTGTCCTTCCTGTCGGTCTTTCATATATTTCTTTATATTCTACTTAACTCAGCTAAATCTTGATGTTAAATATATAGCATTCGTAGTATTTTCAGTGATCGTTCAGAAATTGAGGTTACGTTCCCCATAAGCAAATGAGAACAGATTACTTCCCTAGGATGACCGTCTAACTTGTATCTTTTTCTTGTTAGAGGGGGGGGGGTAGTTGTAAGTAGACTTTCCCGCACCTCTCCCCCCGTTACTGGATCGTACCCTCACCTTTACTATTGTAAGCCTCGCACATTACTACTGAGCTAGGAGTCACCAAACTTAAGAGCTTGTAAATAGAGCGAGAAACCCGAGCGTCACAATAATTATCTGTGACCTAATTCATGACAGGTGAGGGAGGGGGTGGTAGTGAGAGGGGGGGGAGGGTAGTTGTGAGGCTAAGATAAGATTTCGTTCGAATTTTTAACCCCGAAGGGATAGCCACCTAAGATAACCCAAGAAAGGTAGTGTGCCATCGAGGACTGTCTTATTTCCGTCGGGGTCCTCAATCTTGTCCCCCAGGATGCGACCCACACCATTCGACTAACACCCAGGTATCAACTTGCTGCTGGGTGAACAGGACAATAGGTGTAAGGAAACGCGTCGAAATGTTTCAACCCCACCGGGAATCGAACCCGGGCCCTCCGTGTGTGACAAAGCGAGAACTTTGCCAGCCAGGCCACGGGGCCACCCATGGGAGAAGAGGTGAGATATTGCTCTCTACCAGCCGGGTCACCACTACTTGGAAAAGACCCGGGCCGGGAGAATACCGGCGAATAAAAAAAAAAAAAAAAAAAAACAGTAGTTGTGAGAGGGAACCAGTGAGTCAGTGGCACCTTACAACACTCCCCCCCTCTTCCCCACCCGAGGAAAACCCGCGGGGGAAGGGAGGGGATTTGATTTGTCAGGAAAATTTCTCCTGACACTTGTAAGTCACATGATGACCCGCTCAGTGCAAATAGTGTGTGTGTACTCACCTATTTGTGGTTGCAGGGGTCGAGTCATAGCTCCTGGCCCCGCCTCTTCACTGATTGCTACTAGGTCCTCTCTCTCCCTGCTCCATGAGCTTTATCATACCTCGCCTTAAAACTATGTATGGTTCCCGCCTCCACTACTTCACTTTCTAGACTATTCCACAACTTGACTACTGTGTGTGTGTGTGTGTGTGTGTGTGTGTGTGTGTGTGTGTGTGTGTGTGTGTGTGTATATATATATATATATATATATATATATATATATATATATATATATATATATATATATATATATATATATATATATATATAGTGTGTGTGTGTGTGTATGTATATATATATATATATATATATATATATATATATATATATATATATATATATATATATATATATATATATATAGTGTGTGTGTGTGTGTATAGTAGAGGGAAGACCATCTGTTAAATGATACAGCCAAACTTCCCTGTTGAAGTGAAGTGGATGGAATTCAGACTTCAGAGTTTAGCTACCAGACTGTTAAGTGAGTTTGGGGGAGGGAAGGAGGGAGGGGGAGGGTAAGAGGTAGAGATAAAACTATGGAGTGACTCTCACACTGGAAGATGCACAGGTGAACCAGAGATAATGTGCTCACCACACAATATAATGTGAGACATCCACAAGGTGGACAAGCACATGCTGTATGAAAGTACTTCATTGGAATAATTACCTGTTAGCAATTCCACACACCCGTCCCAGATCAGGCCCAATTGACGGCCTGATCGATCAACCTGTTGGCACTGGCTGCACGCAGTCTAACGTAGGTACCACAGTCTGACTCATCAGCAACTGGGACTTAACAGATAGGGTCAAGTTGGTAATTACCCTAAAAGATGAAGTAATAATAATAATAACAATATGACTTAATGGGTATCTAGGAATCAAGAGCTGAAGTCCCACTTGAAGACAACAAGGTACACACTGGAAGGTTATATTCACTCCTGTGTTGTGATGAAGACAACAAGGTACACACTGGAAGGTTATATTCACTCCTGTGTTGTGATGAAGACAACAAGGTACACACTGGAAGGTTATATTCACTCCTGTGTTGTGATGAAGACAACAAGGTACACACTGGAAGGTTATATTCACTCCTGTGTTGTGATGATGACAGTCACCAGAATCACTTACATTGGTGTGCTCCGTGTACGACTCTACGATACCATTATATACTTGATTCAGTTCCTGTTTTGTGATAAGATTAATCTGACAATGAAAAAACTTGATGGAAAGTGCAAGTAACTGCTTTTATTATATCATTACTAAAACGAAAACTTTCTTGTTTATTGAAATTTGTATATCAGGGCAAGTTATTGAATGAATGTTACTGTAAGAGTTTTTATATGAAAAACGACAAGGAAAGATAAGAGATTAAGATAAGATACGAAATAGCAAAAAAAAAAAAATATTGAGTATTGTAAGTTAATAGTACTCAGTGCTATGCTAAGGAAGTGTACTAGATAAGGAGTACATTGTACACAACACCAATATTGTAAATAACGTTACACTTGTATTCTTAAGTGTTGATAAAAGATACAGGAAACTTGAGCAAGATTAGAGTCAAGCAACAAGAATAGTTAGAAGCTGCCCACGAATTATTATAATGTATAACGTACAAACATGAGTTGAAGCCACCGTGACACACTCACAGGAAGAATTTGGAAATTATATCTATTAAAGGCCTTAATTATTATGAAATGAAAAATGAAGTTTGTTATAGCAGGAAAAAGCAGTCAAACATCAGACGAACCTGACACATGGCCGGGCTCCGGGAGTAGAAAAACTCGGAACTCATCAAAGGTATATCAAAGGTTAAGGTGTATATTAATTTACCCCCTCAGGCACAGATGGTGAGTACAAATAAGACCAAGAGCTACAGTTCATCCTTAAGAAAGATTAGTAAGTAGTGAGTGAGGTAGTGGTGGGCCGCCTCTGGCATCCACTCACGAAGGTGGATGCGTGGTGGCACACACCCAGGAAGGTGGATGCGTGGTGGCACACACCCAGGAAGGTGGATGCGTGGTGGCACACACCCAGGAAGGTGGATGCGTGGTGGCACACACCCAGGAAGGTGGATGCGTGGTGGCACACACCCAGGAAGGTGGATGCGTGGTGGCACACACCCAGGAAGGTGGATGCGTGGTGGCACACACCCAGGAAGGTGGATGCGTGGTGGCACACACCCAGGAAGGTGGATGCGTGGTGGCACACACCCAGGAAGGTGGATGCGTGGTGGCACACACCCAGGAAGGTGGATGCGTGGTGGCACACACCCAGGAAGGTGGATGCGTGGTGGCACACACCCAGGAAGGTGGATGCGTGGTGGCACACACCCAGGAAGGTGGATGCGTGGTGGCAGGAAGGTGGATGCGTGGTGGCACACACCCAGGAAGGTGGATGCGTGGTGGCAGGAAGGTGGATGCGTGGTGGCACACACCCAGGAAGGTGGATGCGTGGTGGCAGGAAGGTGGATGCGTGGTGGCACACACCCAGGAAGGTGGATGCGTGGTGGCAGGAAGGTGGATGCGTGGTGGCACACACCCAGGAAGGTGGATGCGTGGTGGCAGGAAGGTGGATGCGTGGTGGCACACACCCAGGAAGGTGGATGCGTGGTGGCAGGAAGGTGGATGCGTGGTGGCACACACCCAGGAAGGTGGATGCGTGGTGGCAGGAAGGTGGATGCGTGGTGGCACACACCCAGGAAGGTGGATGCGTGGTGGCAGGAAGGTGGATGCGTGGTGGCACACACCCAGGAAGGTGGATGCGTGGTGGCAGGAAGGTGGATGCGTGGTGGCACACACCCAGGAAGGTGGATGCGTGGTGGCAGGAAGGTGGATGCGTGGTGGCACACACCCAGGAAGGTGGATGCGTGGTGGCAGGAAGGTGGATGCGTGGTGGCACACACCCAGGAAGGTGGATGCGTGGTGGCAGGAAGGTGGATGCGTGGTGGCACACACCCAGGAAGGTGGATGCGTGGTGGCACACACCCAGGAAGGTGGATGCGTGGTGGCAGGAAGGTGGATGCGTGGTGGCACACACCCAGGAAGGTGGATGCGTGGTGGCAGGAAGGTGGATGCGTGGTGGCACACACCCAGGAAGGTGGATGCGTGGTGGCAGGAAGGTGGATGCGTGGTGGCACACACCCAGGAAGGTGGATGCGTGGTGGCAGGAAGGTGGATGCGTGGTGGCACACACCCAGGAAGGTGGATGCGTGGTGGCACACACCCAGGAAGGTGGATGCGTGGTGGCACACACCCAGGGAGGTGGATGCGTGGTGGCACACACCCAGGAAGGTGGATGCGTGGTGGCACACACCCAGGAAGGTGGATGCTTGGTGGCACACACCCAGGGAGGTGGATGCGTGGTGGCACACACCCAGGGAGGTGGATGCGTGGTGGCACACACCCAGGAAGGTGGATGCTTGGTGGCACACACCCAGGGAGGTGGATGCGTGGTGGCACACACCCAGGAAGGTGGATGCTTGGTGGCACACACCCAGGGAGGTGGATGCGTGGTGGCACACACCCAGGAAGGTGGATGCTTGGTGGCACACACCCAGGAAGGTGGATGCTTGGTGGCACACACCCAGGAAGGTGGATGCTTGGTGGCACACACCCAGGAAGGTGGATGCTTGGTGGCACACACCCAGGAAGGTGGATGCGTGGTGGCACACACCCAGGAAGGTGGATGCGTGGTGGCACACACCCAGGAAGGTGGATGCGTGGTGGCACACACCCAGGAAGGTGGATGCGTGGTGGCACACACCCAGGAAGGTGGATGCGTGGTGGCACACACCCAGGAAGGTGGATGCGTGGTGGCACACACCCAGGAAGGTGGATGCGTGGTGGCACACACCCAGGAAGGTGGATGCGTGGTGGCACACACCCAGGAAGGTGGATGCGTGGTGGCACACACCCAGGAAGGTGGATGCGTGGTGGCACACACCCAGGAAGGTGGATGCGTGGTGGCACACACCCAGGAAGGTGGATGCGTGGTGGCACACACCCAGGAAGGTGGATGCGTGGTGGCACACACCCAGGAAGGTGGATGCGTGGTGGCACACACCCAGGAAGGTGGATGCGTGGTGGCACACACCCAGGAAGGTGGATGCGTGGTGGCACACACCCAGGAAGGTGGATGCGTGGTGGCACACACCCAGGAAGGTGGATGCGTGGTGGCACACACCCAGGAAGGTGGATGCGTGGTGGCACACACCCAGGAAGGTGGATGCGTGGTGGCACACACCCAGGAAGGTGGATGCGTGGTGGCACACACCCAGGAAGGTGGATGCGTGGTGGCACACACCCAGGAAGGTGGATGCGTGGTGGCACACACCCAGGAAGGTGGATGCGTGGTGGCACACACCCAGGAAGGTGGATGCGTGGTGGCACACACCCAGGAAGGTGGATGCGTGGTGGCACACACCCAGGAAGGTGGATGCGTGGTGGCACACACCCAGGAAGGTGGATGCGTGGTGGCACACACCCAGGAAGGTGGATGCGTGGTGGCACACACCCAGGAAGGTGGATGCGTGGTGGCACACACCCAGGAAGGTGGATGCGTGGTGGCACACACCCAGGAAGGTGGATGCGTGGTGGCACACACCCAGGAAGGTGGATGCGTGGTGGCACACACCCAGGAAGGTGGATGCGTGGTGGCACACACCCAGGAAGGTGGATGCGTGGTGGCACACACCCAGGAAGGTGGATGCGTGGTGGCACACACCCAGGAAGGTGGATGCGTGGTGGCACACACCCAGGAAGGTGGATGCGTGGTGGCACACACCCAGGAAGGTGGATGCGTGGTGGCACACACCCAGGAAGGTGGATGCGTGGTGGCACACACCCAGGAAGGTGGATGCGTGGTGGCACACACCCAGGAAGGTGGATGCGTGGTGGCACACACCCAGGAAGGTGGATGCGTGGTGGCACACACCCCGGAAGGTGGATGCGTGGTGGCACACACCCAGGAAGGTGGATGCGTGGTGGCAGGAAGGTGGATGCGTGGTGGCACACACCCAGGAAGGTGGATGCGTGGTGGCACACACCCAGGAAGGTGGATGCGTGGTGGCACACACCCAGGAAGGTGGATGCGTGGTGGCACACACCCAGGAAGGTGGATGCGTGGTGGCACACACCCAGGAAGGTGGATGCGTGGTGGCACACACACCCAGGAAGGTGGATGCGTGGTGGCACACACCCAGGAAGGTGGATGCGTGGTGGCACACACCCAGGAAGGTGGATGCGTGGTGGCACACACCCAGGAAGGTGGATGCGTGGTGGCACACACCCAGGAAGGTGGATGCGTGGTGGCACACACCCAGGAAGGTGGATGCGTGGTGGCACACACCCAGGAAGGTGGATGCGTGGTGGCACACACCCAGGAAGGTGGATGCGTGGTGGCACACACCCAGGAAGGTGGATGCGTGGTGGCACACACCCAGGAAGGTGGATGCGTGGTGGCACACACCCAGGAAGGTGGATGCGTGGTGGCACACACCCAGGAAGGTGGATGCGTGGTGGCACACACCCAGGAAGGTGGATGCGTGGTGGCACACACCCAGGAAGGTGGATGCGTGGTGGCACACACCCAGGAAGGTGGATGCGTGGTGGCACACACCCAGGAAGGTGGATGCGTGGTGGCACACACCCAGGAAGGTGGATGCGTGGTGGCACACACCCAGGAAGGTGGATGCGTGGTGGCACACACCCAGGAAGGTGGATGCGTGGTGGCACACACCCAGGAAGGTGGATGCGTGGTGGCACACACCCAGGAAGGTGGATGCGTGGTGGCACACACCCAGGAAGGTGGATGCGTGGTGGCACACACCCAGGAAGGTGGATGCGTGGTGGCACACACCCAGGAAGGTGGATGCGTGGTGGCACACACCCAGGAAGGTGGATGCGTGGTGGCACACACCCAGGAAGGTGGATGCGTGGTGGCAGGAAGGTGGATGCGTGGTGGCACACACCCAGGAAGGTGGATGCGTGGTGGCACACACCCAGGAAGGTGGATGCGTGGTGGCACACACCCAGGAAGGTGGATGCGTGGTGGCACACACCCAGGAAGGTGGATGCGTGGTGGCACACACCCAGGAAGGTGGATGCGTGGTGGCACACACCCAGGAAGGTGGATGCGTGGTGGCACACACCCAGGAAGGTGGATGCGTGGTGGCACACACCCAGGAAGGTGGATGCGTGGTGGCACACACCCAGGAAGGTGGATGCGTGGTGGCACACACCCAGGAAGGTGGATGCGTGGTGGCACACACCCAGGAAGGTGGATGCGTGGTGGCACACACCCAGGAAGGTGGATGCGTGGTGGCACACACCCAGGAAGGTGGATGCGTGGTGGCACACACCCAGGAAGGTGGATGCGTGGTGGCACACACCCAGGAAGGTGGATGCGTGGTGGCACACACCCAGGAAGGTGGATGCGTGGTGGCACACACCCAGGAAGGTGGATGCGTGGTGGCACACACCCAGGAAGGTGGATGCGTGGTGGCACACACCCAGGAAGGTGGATGCGTGGTGGCACACACCCAGGAAGGTGGATGCGTGGTGGCACACACCCAGGAAGGTGGATGCGTGGTGGCACACACCCAGGAAGGTGGATGCGTGGTGGCACACACCCAGGAAGGTGGATGCGTGGTGGCACACACCCAGGAAGGTGGATGCGTGGTGGCACACACCCAGGAAGGTGGATGCGTGGTGGCAGGAAGGTGGATGCGTGGTGGCACACACCCAGGAAGGTGGATGCGTGGTGGCACACACCCAGGAAGGTGGATGCGTGGTGGCACACACCCAGGAAGGTGGATGCGTGGTGGCACACACCCAGGAAGGTGGATGCGTGGTGGCACACACCCAGGAAGGTGGATGCGTGGTGGCACACACCCAGGAAGGTGGATGCGTGGTGGCACACACCCAGGAAGGTGGATGCGTGGTGGCACACACCCAGGAAGGTGGATGCGTGGTGGCACACACCCAGGAAGGTGGATGCGTGGTGGCACACACCCAGGAAGGTGGATGCGTGGTGGCAGGAAGGTGGATGCGTGGTGGCACACACCCAGGAAGGTGGATGCGTGGTGGCACACACCCAGGAAGGTGGATGCGTGGTGGCACACACCCAGGAAGGTGGATGCGTGGTGGCAGGAAGGTGGATGCGTGGTGGCACACACCCAGGAAGGTGGATGCGTGGTGGCAGGAAGGTGGATGCGTGGTGGCACACACCCAGGAAGGTGGATGCGTGGTGGCACACACCCAGGAAGGTGGATGCGTGGTGGCACACACCCAGGAAGGTGGATGCGTGGTGGCACACACCCAGGAAGGTGGATGCGTGGTGGCACACACCCAGGAAGGTGGATGCGTGGTGGCAGGAAGGTGGATGCGTGGTGGCACACACCCAGGAAGGTGGATGCGTGGTGGCACACACCCAGGAAGGTGGATGCGTGGTGGCACACACCCAGGAAGGTGGATGCGTGGTGGCACACACCCAGGAAGGTGGATGCGTGGTGGCACACACCCAGGAAGGTGGATGCGTGGTGGCACACACCCAGGAAGGTGGATGCGTGGTGGCACACACCCAGGAAGGTGGATGCGTGGTGGCACACAACCAGGAAGGTGGATGCGTGGTGGCACACACCCAGGAAGGTGGATGCGTGGTGGCACACACCCAGGAAGGTGGATGCGTGGTGGCACACACCCAGGAAGGTGGATGCGTGGTGGCACACAACCAGGAAGGTGGATGCGTGGTGGCACACACCCAGGAAGGTGGATGCGTGGTGGCACACAACCAGGAAGGTGGATGCGTGGTGGCACACACCCAGGAAGGTGGATGCGTGGTGGCACACACCCAGGAAGGTGGATGCGTGGTGGCACACACCCAGGAAGGTGGATGCGTGGTGGCACACACCCAGGAAGGTGGATGCGTGGTGGCACACACCCAGGAAGGTGGATGCGTGGTGGCACACACCCAGGAAGGTGGATGCGTGGTGGCACACACCCAGGAAGGTGGATGCGTGGTGGCACACACCCAGGAAGGTGGATGCGTGGTGGCACACACCCAGGAAGGTGGATGCGTGGTGGCACACACCCAGGAAGGTGGATGCGTGGTGGATGCACACACCCAGGAAGGTGGATGCGTGGTGGCACACACCCAGGAAGGTGGATGCGTGGTGGCACACACCCAGGAAGGTGGATGCGTGGTGGCACACACCCAGGAAGGTGGATGCGTGGTGGCACACACCCAGGAAGGTGGATGCGTGGTGGCACACACCCAGGAAGGTGGATGCGTGGTGGCACACACCCAGGAAGGTGGATGCGTGGTGGCACACACCCAGGAAGGTGGATGCGTGGTGGCACACACCCAGGAAGGTGGATGCGTGGTGGCACACACCCAGGAAGGTGGATGCGTGGTGGCACACACCCAGGAAGGTGGATGCGTGGTGGCACACACCCAGGAAGGTGGATGCGTGGTGGCACACACCCAGGAAGGTGGATGCGTGGTGGCACACACCCAGGAAGGTGGATGCGTGGTGGCACACACCCAGGAAGGTGGATGCGTGGTGGCACACACCCAGGAAGGTGGATGCGTGGTGGCACACACCCAGGAAGGTGGATGCGTGGTGGCACACACCCAGGAAGGTGGATGCGTGGTGGCACACACCCAGGAAGGTGGATGCGTGGTGGCACACACCCAGGAAGTAGTTTCACTAGTCTACAATGAAATATTTTGACTGAAGACAAAGCACACCACCACAAAGGTTTCTTCTTTTGTTTTTTGTTTTCCAGTAGATGAGACAAAGAAGGCAGCTGTTTACCACTAGCTGAGTTTCACTCATCAAACAAATACCTCCACTCCAGTCTCAATATGTTTTAAGGCAGGTATCAAAGTGGGTCTCCGGACTGAGAGAAGAACTATTATTACCTTGAGCCCAGGGCGCAGAAAGTGTATTATCCATCCTTCCTGTTGACAACACACATGTTATTACTGCTGGATCTGACTGACACACGCAGGCAGGCAGGCACACGCATATTATATATATATATATATATATATATATATATATATATATATATATATATATATATATATATATATATATATATATATATATATATTTATTTATTTGCAGTATGTATGTGTGCCTAGTTGATCAGGCCCTGATCCATCGGGAGGCCTGGTCATGGACCGGGCTGCGGGGGCGTTGATCCCCGGAATAACCTCCAGGTAATCAGGTGCCTGCCTGCGTACTAATAAATTATAATTTATTAGTACTGGCCGGCGCATTGTGTTTAGAGCAGCGGTGCAGTGGTACTGGAGATAATTATCTCCTCTTAACTCGCTCATTTCTACTGCTCCCTAGCCGCTATACACATTTTGATTGCAACACTTGGAAATAACATGAGCACACGCATGCTGTGCACGTTGGCTTATGCAGGCGTTCAAACCCAAGCATAGCCTGGCGCATGAGTACTTTTGGTGCTTCACTATCTTCGGTCATAGATAAATTATAAAATTAATTAATTTAGTTATAAGACAGAGTGAGGGAGCGACAGCAGCAGGTTGGTAAGCAGGCTGACAGGGAGGAAATAAGGTGGAGGGAGAGGGAGGCTTAGCGAGTCGTAGTATGGTAGTTGGTTGGTGGCGGTGGTAGGTGTAGCGGGCGGTGGTGAAGGCTGCCATGATGAAAGTGATAATGTGTGTGATTAAGCTGAAACTTTCTCTAGCACACGTACACTCGTGCAGTCACGTGTGTACACACTCATTAATTGTCATACATGGATGCACACACTCACTGGTGTATACACACACTCATATAGCTACCCACACCAAGTAAAGTTACCTTCATGAATGCATGCTACGTACACATACATAGGTTATTGGTGACTATTATAGGCCACCACTTGGAAAAGGCCCGGGCCGGGAGAATACCGGCGAATCTTTAATAATAATAATAGGTTTAATGCTTAATTTGATTATAATAATGGTGATTATAGACACATAGAGACACTGACAACCACAAAATAAAACGACGAACCGAGAGAGAGAGATGATTATAACGTACAAGATTTGTAGATGAATGGTTCAGAGAACCGACATGTTGATAAATTAGACACATGTGCAACTCTTGGGTATCTTTATTGAGGAAACGTTTCCTCAATAAAGATACCCAAGAGTTGCACATGTGTCTAATTTATCAACGTACAAGATACCCAGATTGGCAAGTCGCTTAGGGACCGAGTATCGCGCTTGCAGTGAGCTTGTGGTAACCACAAATGGAAACTGAAGATTGACTTATAACTTAGTGGTCAGAGGCTTAGGATCAAACTGCCAGTGGTCAGAGGCTTAGGATCAAACTAGGCAGCGACACATGTTCACCTAGCAATAAATAGGTACCTGAATGTTAAACGAGTCGTCCTTGTCGTGGGGTTGCCCGAGCCATAGGGCTGTGAGCGGTACTCCACGTGACCTGCGGAAGACTCATCGTGCCTTTGTCATAGGGCTGTAAACGGTACACCACTTGTACCAACTCTTGACACTCCTTTGGGAACCACTGCCGGGTCACCACATGGAGAAGACCCGGGCCAGAACCCAACCTGACAGACGTACGTGAACATGTTAAAAGAGTGTTGTTGGTGGCATCATAAAGAGTGGTATTTCATAGCTGTGGTCAGGCTCTGAGATGAGAAGTAGGATTAGAGCCTACCCTATAAAGATGTTTTGTGGAACAAAAAAAAATGCACAGGTGAACCACGGGTATGTTAGGAAATACATGTTCAGTCTGAGGGTGGTAGGAAGGTGTGGTGAGTCACTCGTTCACTCTGATAGTGGTAGGAAGGTATAGAGAGTCACTTGTTCAGCCTGATAGTGGTAGGAAGGTGTGGTGAGTCACTTGTTCAGTCTGAGGATGGTAGGAAGGTGTGGTGAGTCACTTGTTCAGTCTGAGGATGGTAGGAAGGTGTGGTGAGTCACTTGTTCAGTCTGAGGGTGGTAGGAAGGTGTGGTGAGTCACTTGTTCAGTCTGAGGGTGGTAGGAAGGTGTGGTGAGTCACTTGTTCAGTCTGAGGGTGGTAGGAAGGTGTGGTGAGTCACTCGTTCAGTCTGAGGGTGATAGGAAGGTATAGAGAGTCACTTGTTCAGTCTGAGGGTGATAGGTGGGTGTGGTGAGTCACTTGTTCAGTCTGAGGGTGGTAGGAAGGTATAGAGAGTCACTCGTTCAGTCTGAGGGTGATAGGAAGGTATAGAGAGTCAGTTGTTCAGCCTGATAGTGGTAGGAAGGTATGGCGAGTCACTCGTTCAGTCTGAGGGTGGTAGGAAGGTGTGGCGAGTCACTTGTTCAGTCTGAGGGTGATAGGAAGGTGTGGTGAGTCACTTGTTCAGTCTGAGGGTGATAGGAAGGTGTGGTGAGTCACTTGTTCAGTCTGAGGGTGATAGGAAGGTGTGGTGAGTCACTTGTTCAGTCTGAGGGTGATAGGAAGGTGTGGTGAGTCACTTGTTCAGTCTGAGGGTGATAGGAAGGTGTGGTGAGTCACTTGTTCAGTCTGAGGGTGATAGGAAGGTGTGGTGAGTCACTTGTTCAGTCTGAGGGTGATAGGAAGGTGTGGTGAGTCACTTGTTCAGTCTGAGGGTGATAGGAGGGTGTGGTGAGTCACTTGTTCAGTCTGAGGGTGATAGGAAGGTGTGGTGAGTCACTTGTTCAGTCTGAGGGTGATAGGAAGGTGTGGTGAGTCACTTGTTCAGTCTGAGGGTGATAGGAAGGTGTGGTGAGTCACTTGTTCAGTCTGAGGGTGATAGGAAGGTGTGGTGAGTCACTTGTTCAGTCTGAGGATGATAGGAAGGTATAGAGAGTCACTTGTTCAGTCTGAGGGTGATAGGAAGGTATAGAGAGTCACTTGTTCAGTCTGAGGGTGATAGGAAGGTATAGAGAGTCACTTGTTCAGTCTGAGGGTGGTAGGAAGGTATAGAGAGTCACTTGTTCAGTCTGAGGGTGGTAGGAGGGTATAGAGAGTCACTTGTTCAGTCTGAGGGTTTTAGGAAGGTATGGAGAGTTACTTGTTCAGTCTGAGGATGGTAGGAAGGTATAGATAGTCACTTGTTCAGTCTGAGGGTGATAGGAGGGTGTGGTGAGTCACTTGTTCAGTCTGAGGGTGATAGGAGAGTGTGGTGAGTCACTTGTTCAGTCTGAGGATGGTAGGAAGGTATAGTGAGTCACTTGTTCAGTCTGAGGGTGATAGGAGGGTGTGGTGAGTCACTTGTCCAGTCTGAGGATGGCTGGAGGAGGAAGTGGTGGAATAGTAGTTTCACACACACACACACACACACACACACACACACACACACACACACACACACACACACACACACACACACACACACACACAGTACGGCGGAATCGGGAACCAAGTCTCGACCTCTCCCCAAGACAAGTACACATACAACACTTTGGAGAACACCTCACTGAATTTAATGATGTGAAAGTCTTAGTGGTTAACATCACATTATAAGTGTATCCAGGAGCCAACATAAATTAAATAACATGGAGCGGTGCACAAAATTATCACATAAGGTTAACAGTCACATGTATATGCAGCACTAATTCTCGCATACGTAACCCCAGCATGGAACCTATACCATATAAAACTCATGGAAAAATTGAGATGGTGTAAAGGGTTGTTCGTCATAGGATTGGTACCGGAACAAAGGAACAAAATCTGTGAGACTGCACCAATATGAAATTAGGAAACTAGAAGTCGAGAGAGGAGACATAATCACAACATACAAAATAGCCATAGGTGAAGGTAAGGTAAACACATACTGTTCAGTTCGAGAAAAATCAGAGCGAGGAAAGCCAAATAGTGAATACATAAGCGAGTACAGACATTAGGAAACACAACTTGTGTAATCCAGAACAGTGGAGAGGAGGAACATTACGCTACGAACTAGCAACGGCACGAGATCAAAATTTTTGCCGATAACGATAATTATCGTAACTGATGCCATCAAAATAGCTGATACCCAGCGATACTGATATCGATACTTTGGCACACCCGTACTAGGGGAAGAGATGGTAGAAGCAGGAGCAATTCCACAGACATGGCAGGCGACGCTGATATATACTTGGAGCAGTGATACGTTTCCTTGTTATATTTCTTCACAGGATGGATGTCCTATCATATTCCATCACAGGATGGATGTCCTATCATATTCCATCACAGGATGGATGTCCTATCATATTCCATCTCACAGGATGGGTGTCCTGTCATATTCCATCTCACAGGATGGGTGTCCTGTCATATTCCATCTCACAGGATGGGTGTCCTGTCATATTCCATCTCACAGGATGGGTGTCCGGTCATATTCCATCTCACAGGATGGGTGTCCTGTCATATTCCATCTCACAGGATGGGTGTCCTGTCATATTCCATCTCACAGGATGGGTGTCCTGTCATATTCCATCTCACAGGATGGGTGTCCTGTCATATTCCATCTCACAGGATGGGTGTCTGGTCATATTACATCTCACAGGATGGGTGTCCTGTCATATTCCATCTCACAGGATGTATCATGTGGGAGTTCGAACACGTGGATAGGGTAAAGTAATACTCACGTAGGCTGGTAGTACGTATATTACATTACGGATAATGTGGGGAGCGCCCAAACAGCCGTACCTATCTCTCTGCTCTCTCTCGTATAACTGACTGGCCGCCCACAGTACCCATATGTGAGGGGGTCTTTGAATACTGCTGTGGTCAGCACAATATGAATACAGACAGTGACTCAGGCAGAGACGGTTGGTAGTGAGTCATCTACTGGTACACTGGTTACTGGTAACTGGTTACTACTACTGAGAGATGGGTGTCCTGTCATATTCCATCTCACAGGATGGGTGTCCTGTCATATTCCATCTCACAGGATGGGTGTCCTGTCATATTCCATCTCACAGGATGGGTGTCCTGTCATATTCCATCTCACAGGATGGGTGTCCTGTCATATTCCATCTCACAGGATGGGTGTCCTGTCATATTCCATCTCACAGGATGGGTGTCCTGTCATATTCCATCTCACAGGATGGGTGTCCTGTCATATTCCATCTCACAGGATGGGTGTCCTAGCCTGATTGGAAACTTTTGAAACTTTTAGTGTTATGCATTTTGGGAAGGGATATTTTGCATGGTGGGAGAGATGGGAGGAATGGTGGTATACTCATCGTGGGGATTTGGAGGGGAGGGGAGGGTGCGTAAATTACGCATGGTAGGGGTGTGTTATGCATGGTGGGAGAGGAGGGTGTATCTTTCATGGTGGGAGGTAAAGGGGGAGGGCTTGCATAGTGGAGCCGTGCGTCGTCACCGCGCACTAATTACGACGAAAAAAGTATGCGCTTCACACTACGTTGATGGTGTGATGAAAATACAAATTTTGCACTTGTGAACGGGTTTTACATTACAGTTTTATTTTTGGAAATATGATTGAACTTAAAATGGTGATTTGGCCGTGATGGTGGTGTCAGGCGCAGTGTGATAGTTGTAGCAGTTTGTACCTGGTGTTTGATTGGCGGTTAAGGCTGTCCAGTCAGAAGCACCTCTACTGTTACCAGGTGGTCAGTGTTAGTGTGGTGTAACTCGTAGCTGCTGCTTTTACTCCTTCCTGCTGGCGGCAACACTCCCAACACCCGCGTTGTTCATCACTCTGGACGGCTTCAACACCTACAGTCTCACATTGCAAATAATACCTACCTCAGTTTTATGGAATACGGTGTTTCAAATTTGCGTTTTGTATGTTATTTTAGCAGGCCCTTTTATTTCAAGTAGGGGTGGAATAAAGTATTAAATAGCTAGGATGGTTATGGAAATAGTGAACGATGTATTGAGTATGACACAGAGGGCTATATGTGCCAAGGTAAAACGAGATGACGTGCTGCACGCTTTGGCCGTCCACTTCTCATTAGAAGAGCTGCAGCAAGCCTTCTGCATCCTAAGTGACTGGATAGGCTGGGAAGCTTACCGTGAGGATGTCGTCCAGAACCTCCGTTTCCACTCCAGCTCTTCCTCTTCCCCCAGTCCCAGGTATTCTAAAGGAAGGAAGAACCATATCCTCTCCTCGCCCCAGTTTACCCCGCAGTGTCATCCTGATATTGAAATACGTAAATATATTTTCGATATGTTAAATGGAGAGATTGTAGAGTCGGATGACGATAGTGACAGTAACAGAATCAAGGTAGCTGAATATCGGGATAGCAAACCCAGCATGAAAGACCGTGTGAAGCCAGCTAGTACTGTGCAGGAAGACTGGGTGGCGAGGCCAGGTAGTATTGTGCAGGAAGACTGGAGGGTGAAGCCAGGTATTGCTGTGCAGGAAGACTGGATGGTGAATCCCGGTGGTATTGGTGAGGATCGGGTGGTGAAGCCCGGCAGTACTGGTGAGGAAGACCGGGTGGTGAAGCCCGGCAGTACTGGTGAGGAAGACCGGGTGGTGAAGCCCAGCAGTACTGGTGAGGAAGACCGGGTGGTGAAGCCCGGCAGTACTGGTGAGGAAGACCGGGTGGTGAAGCCCGGCAGTACTGGTGAGGAAGACCGGGTGGTGAAGCCCGGCAGTACTGGTGAGGAAGACCGGGTGGTGAAGCCCGGCAGTACTGGTGAGGAAGACCGGGTGGTGAAGCCCGGCAGTACTGGTGAGGAAGACCGGGTGGTGAAGCCCGGCAGTACTGGTGAGGAAGACCGGGTGGTGAAGCCCGGCAGTACTGGTGAGGAAGACCGGGTGGTGAAGCCCGGCAGTACTGGTGAGGAAGACCGGGTGGTGAAGCCCGGCAGTACTGGTGAGGAAGACCGGGTGGTGAAGCCCGGCAGTACTGGTGAGGAAGACCGGGTGGTGAAGCCCGGCAGTACTGGTGAGGAAGACCGGGTGGTGAAGCCCGGCAGTACTGGTGAGGAAGACCGGGTGGTGAAGCCCGGCAGTACTGGTGAGGAAGACCGGGTGGTGAAGCCCGGCAGTACTGGTGAGGAAGACCGGGTGGTGAAGCCCGGCAGTACTGGTGAGGAAGACCGGGTGGTGAAGCCCGGCAGTACTGGTGAGGAAGACCGGGTGGTGAAGCCCGGCAGTACTGGTGAGGAAGACCGGGTGGTGAAGCCCGGCAGTACTGGTGAGGAAGACCGGGTGGTGAAGCCCGGCAGTACTGGTGAGGAAGACCGGGTGGTGAAGCCCGGCAGTACTGGTGAGGAAGACCGGGTGGTGAAGCCCGGCAGTACTGGTGAGGAAGACCGGGTGGTGAAGCCCGGCAGTACTGGTGAGGAAGACCGGGTGGTGAAGCCCGGCAGTACTGGTGAGGAACTTTCTAAGGTAGTGCCTGTGACTAGGCTAGAGAACTCTCCTGAGTCTTGCTTACAAAATTTAATTGACTACTTAAACAATTTTCTGTTACCATCCCCTGATACTCTCAACATTAAATTACTAAAGAAAAATCTTGCCAGTACTTGCATTCCAGTAGCCAGTGAGAAAAATTCACAAGTTAGGTACGAGGTCTGTGAATCTCCGTCTACAATAGAAAGTCTTTCCAGTGATAAGTACGACTGCCTGGATCAACAACAGCAGTTTGTCCTTGAGAGCAAAGGCATATCTGTACCTCTAGTGACTCTAAAAATTTGGGAGCTGATGAGGAATTATTTCATTAGACTTCCAGTGTTTGCTAGCACAAAGTTGTCATTTGGTTCTTGCTTGTCTGTGAAACTAATACATGATGAAATTACTCGAGTGAATACTCGTGTGGAGCAGCTTTACCTGAGATTAAGATGGCTTTTGCCAGTGCTGAATGAGCAGTACAGGGCAGTGTGTGATCATGATTTCAGTGTTGATTTTACCTTTGAAGAGGATATACAACAGCTGAAATCTTGGCTTGTCAAAATTAACAATGCTTGTGCAGTTGAGGGATTTCTGGATTTCTTCCCTAATATTTGCCCTGAGGCTAAACTAGACAGTCCAACAGATCTAGACTTCAGCAGAGAATCCTCCTTTACTACCACTGAAGTTTATGACAAAGATTTAGAGGATTCTTGTAAGCACATGAAATATAGTGATACAAGACGTTCAGATAAAGATGGCAACTTGGAATCCTTCCCTGATACAATTACTGATGATCTCCTTTGCTGGTTATGGCAAGCTGTGAAATCAGATATGGATGAAAAATTAACAGTTCATCTTGTTGTATCACATTACAGCCTGCAAGAAGTCCATCACTCGAGAAATATACTGACATCTTATAATTTTTCTTTATCATACATGAAGGGCGTGCAAGGCATAGTGTCAGAAATGTTTTGGGTGCTTCGTTCAGTAGCAGATAACAGTACATGTAAATACCTTCCCAGGATTGTAGGCTGTAATGTAAATAATAGACCATCAGTGCGGCCTATAAAGTGGACAAATGTAGTAGAAGACTTGCAAATGTTGGAAACTACAGTGCTTGATATCACCACTAAGATCTGCTGGTTGCTGCCTGAAGCTCGCCGCTACAGTGCTGCCATGAAAGCTGCTGGCAGGGGCACACTTGCACCTCACCTTTCAGCCATCACTGACACACTGAATCGCCTTAAACTTATTCTTGACTGGGAACTGTGCACCACACAGAGTACCCCAGGTATGCCACATGTTGGGACAGCCCAGCCCCAAAACACCTACTATCAGGAAACTGGTGATATGACACACGCAAGTGTTTTGCGGTCTGGTGAAACCCGTAGTGATGAGGGTTGGCCTGCTGGTGAAAAAATTAGTGGCTGTTGGATTGGAGCAAGTGTGGGTGCAAGCAAGATGTTACTGCCCATGAACAGTACATGACAGCACAACACCCATCTTCCTCCATCACAAGCACCCTCAGGTGTGTGCATTCACCTTCCCACACTTAACAAGATCTTAAGCAGAAATAGCTCAAAGGTACTCTGGGGAACAATAATATGAGCCTGTATGTAAACACGTTAAAGAAAATTGAATGTCTTGACAATGGTTCCCGCCTCCACTACGTCACTTTCTAGGCTATTCCACTGCCTGACAACTCTATGACTGAAGAAATACTCCCTAACGTCCCTTTGACTCATCTGAGTCTAACTTCCAATTGTGACCTCTTGTTTCTGTGTCCCCTCCGTGAAACATCCTGTCTTTGTCCACCTTGTCTATTCCGTGCAGTATTTTATGTCGTTATGTTTCCCCTGACCCTCCTGTCCTCCAGTGTCGTCAGGCCGATTTCCCTTAACCTTTCTTCATAGGACATTACCCTTAGCTCTGGAACTAACCTTGTCGCAAACCTTTGCACTTTCTCTAATTTCTTGACGTGCTTGATAAAGTGCGGGTTCCAAACAGGTGCTGCATACTCCAGTATGGGCCTGACGTACATGGTGTACAGTGTCTTGAACGATTCCTTACTAAGGTTTCGGAACGCTGTTCTCAGGTTTGCCAGGCGCCCATATGCTGCAGCAGTTATCTGGTTGATGTGTGCTTCCGGAGACATGCTCGGTGTTATACTCACCCCAAGATCTTTCTCCTTGAGCGAGGTTTGCAGTCTTTGGTCACCTAGCCTATACTCCGTCTGCTGTCTTCTGTGCCCTTCCCCGATCTTCATGACTTTGCATTTGGCGGGGTTAAATTTGAGAAGCCAGTTGCTGGACCAGGTGTCCAGTCTGTCCAGGTCTCTTTGAAGTCCTGTGTGTGTTTGTGTTTTAGAATCATCATAATATATCTGATATGTTAATAAACTGAGCAAGCATCCACTTTCTTTATATTTGAAGTTAAAATGAGTATAAAAAGTGAATGTAGGGGAAACCAGACTTGTATTCAAAATTTGAAGTGATTCTTGTATATAAAAATTATTTTAATAAACTTTTACCAAATTTATTATTAGCTCGAGAGTGTTAGTTAGATATTTAAAATAACCACATACTGCTCCCTATATTCTACTGTACATTTGTGTTACCAGCATATTCTTGAGTATCTTGATAGTTTTTCTTCGAAGTTTAAAAAATAAATGTTTGTAATTTGAGAGATTTTTGGCTTAAGCATTTAGATTAGTTTGTAATTGCTGTTCATACAAGTATGTACTAATAATAATTTATGTTTCAGTAACTACTCCTCATCCGCCCCAGAGACCATGGATACATCTTGGTGATGCAGATAGAACCCGACCTTCATGTAAGTACTGTACTTCTCACTGTTATTGACTTTCTAGTCTAGCATGGATTTACATGTATGTAGTTTCTTGTAAGCCAGGTTGATCAGATAAGCTTAACTAGCTTCAAAGTGGAATTTTATTTCTTTTGTGCATAAGTAAATATGCAAATATGGTAAATGATGTGAATGTGCAATTTTTTAATTTTCATCAAAACCAAGTAGCAACATAACCTTCCTAAAATTAATCCTACTCATCTTAGGATGACCTAAGTTTAGTTGTGTATTTAACATCATTGTAATGTTTTACGTTGAGAAAAGTTTTGCAGAGTAATTACAATTATTAATTTACTCAAGCCTGTTTGGCAAAAGATTCTTGCTGAATAAGCCAGGTTGGCAAGTTTTGCTTACAGTATGGCACATTCATTGCATTATGAACAAGTTAGAAAGCTTTGACTGTCATAAACTGCTATATACACCGTCTTTTCAGAAAGCTGTGCTCATTCTTGTGATCTGGGGCAATACAATAACTTATTTTCCATTATCTTTCACTTTATTATTGAGTGGACAAAACTTTGACTGGATATTTACATTTATATGAATGGCATGTGTTATTTGACTAGATTTCATGTTTCTTTTAGTTTGGTGGGGACTAAGAAGACTGAGACTTCCGTAATATGGAACACCCTCTAGTTTGTTGTAGTTTACTTAGACAGTATTTAACCTTTTTAACAAATATATTTAAAACATTGTTTAAATCTGTACAATATATTAACCTCTAATCTTACTGTATTACACCTGCCATCTTCCATCGAGGTAGGGGGCCCCAATAAAGAACACATTACTTTTCCTATCACTCATTCAGTCATTGTCTTGCCAGAAGTTTGTTGACATTACATTTAAGATGACCCTCTAAACCACAACTTCCTCACCCCTTCTTTCAGAGTGTAGGTACTATACAGTGCTACCCAGAGTTTCGTACAGCTCCCAGCTCTCGAACAATTATTCAAGTGTATTATTTTAAGTGCTTTTGTAAGTGCATTTTTGGGGGTCTGAAACTGACTAATGTAATTTACATAATTCCTTATGGGAACAAATTTGTTCGGTAACGGCACTCAAACAGCCTTCTGGAACAAATTATGGCCGAAACTCTGGGTACCACTGTGCTTTCCACTTCCAGTATTCAAGCCTAGCTAACTGGTTTCCCTTAATCCTTCATAAGTTACCTTGTTCACACTCCAACAGCATGTCAAATCATAAACATTTACCTCCACTCACTTCTGTCCAACTTACTTATGCAAGCCTATCTACCAGGAGGGTGTTCAGAGGATAAATGTCCCTGTGTTCCAGTCCTTAACCAAGCCTCGCATCCAAAACCTTGACCCCTCTCATCATGTCATAGAATGATTCCTGCCCCTCCTTACCTCCACCTCAGATTTATATACATTTCTAGCAATCCTCCTTTGCTCCACACTCAATGTCCAGACCCCCTCAACAACCCCTCCTCAGACATGTAAACTCCACTCGTCCTGATATTGTATACCTTGTACATACGGTAGACAACCTAAAGTCGTGCAGTCATGGCTTGTGTTTTCAATATTTAGCAATTTAAATAGTTTTTAAGTTCCAATAGTAGAGCACTACTAACAAGGCAGGCCAGGGGGGCATCAGTGGCACACACTACCTTATGGAGCATTCTTCTACCCCTTGGGCAAGGTCATTGTTTTGCTGTAGGGGAGCCCTACAGGGCATGAGTCTTTAAAGACCTGCCTCCTGGGCAACATTCTCTCAGTAATTACTGTACAGTACACAACATTATTCTGTATTATACATCCCTATCAAAATTTCCTTGAAGGATACTAAGTGTTGTCCTCTCAAGGAATGTTCTTTGATGCTGGTGAACTCTTTAATCCAAGGAATTGCCCTTCCCTTCCTTTGATCAAACTTGATTACCTCCAATACCCTGGTGCTGTATGACCCTTATGGGTTTAGTGCTATACCCTAAATATAATTAAGTGATGTATGTTTATCCTGCATAATAATTTGGTGTTTATTCTACATTGTAGGTATATTCTCTGTGATGTGTTACAATGTGTTGTGTGACAAGTATGCAACACGTCAGATGTACGGGTATTGCCCTTCCTGGGCACTGGAGTGGGAATACCGCAAGAAAGGTATTATGGATGAGATTAAGCACTACCTTGCTGACATCATAACTTTACAGGTTAGTCAGAGATATTTGCACTTTTACATCTGCAGTATATATGTCCTGTATTGTACCTGTATTGCAGTTCTGTACTGTACCTGTATTGTAGTCCTATATTGTACCTAAATATTCTTTGGAAAGTTAAAATTCACATAATTGAAATGTCCCTTTTCAGTGCATATACCTATATGAGCATATCAGTCTAGTTTTTCTGAACCTGTCAACTCTGTATTCAAAAAAGCATTGCATCATCTCAATGAAAATGTATGTGCCTGTAAAATATTACTATATTGAAAGTGATTTTACAATACTATACTTTTCAGGAAGTAGAAACAGACCAGTTCTTCAACTTTTTTCTTCCCGAGCTAAAGAATGAAGGTTATGATGGAATATTCTCTCCAAAATCCAGAGCGAAGCACATGTCAGAAAATGAAAGGAAATACGTTGATGGTTGTGCCATCTTCTGGAGAACGAGCAAGTAAGTTATGAACCAGGGAAATCTTGTGTCGATACTAAATATTGTAAGTGCTTTCCATCTTTCTTGCCCACAATTTTACCTTCCTGTAATTTTAATAATTGTATTGAGCATTATATTGTTTCGAAAGTGTCCTTGTCTTATAAACTGGTCTCTCATAATCCCCAGTTTGATTACTGGCAACAGTGTACAGTGGACCCCCAGTATTTGATATTAATCCGTTACTGAGAGCTCATCGAATATCGAAAATATCGAAAACCGAATCAATTTTCCTTGTAAGAAATAATGGAAATCAAATTAATCCGTGCAAGACACCCAAAAGTATGAAAAAAAAAAAAATTTTACTACATGAAATAGTAAGTTTAATGCAATAGAATAATTACAATAACAATAAAATAATTGACACTTACCTTTAATGAAGATCTGGTGGTGATTAATGTGATGGGAGGAGGGGAGAGGTGTTAGTGTTTAGAAGGGGAATCCCCTTCCATTAGGACTTGAGGTAGCAAGTCATTTTCCGGGGTTACTTCCCTTCTTTTAATGCCACTAGGACCAGCTTGAGTCACAGGACCTCTGTCGCACAACATAACTGGCAGCCTCACCATGCTTAATCACACTATGTATGCCACTACGATTCTTAAATCTTTCAAACCAACCTTTGCTGGCCTTAAATTCACTCACATCAGCACTAGTTGCAGGCAATTTCTTTACCAAATCGTCATGCAACTGCCTAGCCTTTTCACAAATGATCGCTTGAGAGATGCTATCTCCTGCTATCTGTTTTTCATTTATCCACACCAATAACAGTCTCTCAACATTTTATAACACTTGCGGTCGCTGTTTTGTAATCACAGTTGCACCTTTTGCAAGAACAGCTTCCTTTATTGCCATTTTCCTGGTCACTATAGTAGAGATGGTTGATTGGGGTTTATTATACAACCTGACCAGCTCCGACACATGCACTCCACTTTCGTACTTTGCAATTAGCTCTTTCTTCATTTCAATAGTCATTAGCGCCTTTTCTCTCGAAGGGTTGGCACTAGAAGCTTTCTTGGGGCCCATGGTGACTTATTTTGCAGAAAGAAGCACCAAAAACAGTGATAATATGGACTGTACCGAATGTATCCTTAGATGTGTGCACACTGGCTGGCTTGTAAACACTGGCACACACGGGGCAGTTCAGGCCACACGTGGACACGTCTCGTACGAATCGTATCGAATACCGGGTTTTCAATCGGATGCCGAGGCAAAATTTTTGTGATATAATACATTGAATACCGGATTTATCGAATACCGATGTCATCGAATAACGGGGGTCCACTGTATATGTATGTACATGTTTGTCTGTATGTACACGAGTGTGTGTGTGCGAGCACTTGTTTACTAACAGTCTTCAATGGACCACTGATGTTCAGTGAGGGCAAGTTTCTTACTTCATTATGGAAAGAGGAAACAGATTGGAAAAGTATAAAACTGGAATATCTCGGTGTAAGATTAAATGCGAGAGACCTGGTAATGATTTAGATCGTGCCTTCAAGAATCACAACAGTATCACATTTGCAAGGCAAGTGATGTCAAGCCAATGATACTTTTCAAGTCTTTATGTGCTTTCTAGGCTGGAGTACCGCTGTAATCTGACAGCTTCATTCAAAATAGGCAGAATTAAAGACCTGGAGAATGTTCAGAGAACATTCACTACTCTCGTAGATTCAGTTTACCCTATAACTGCCACACATTTTGATCATTGGTGGGTGTACATATACTGCTACACGTAGATAAAAGTTTAAATTTTAGTGCCCTCAAAATGGCTGCAATCAGGAATGTTAGACCTATGCGGGATGTAGGTCTGCGTCATTGGTGTGTGCACCAGCAAAACATTCCTCCGCCATGCAGGGCATTAAGGTACCATACCAACACGTCTCGCTCCACAGACTATTGGCCATTTATTTACCCAGGCTCATTCTTGTATTGAAGATAGTGATGAGGACCTGGAATTGTATGAATGTGAAGATAGTGCTACCACTGCAGATGCCCCATCAAGCAGTACATACCAGGCAAACCACCAACACTGGTATCACTGTCATGTGTGACTATGAGACTGGCCTCATCATTGATGTTATTGTATACACAGGAATCACACCACTAAAAGATACTGAAAAGTTGCTAGGTATCTCAGGTGATGTCAAGAAAATGGAGACTTAGCTTGGTCTAGGTTATGCATTACAGGTACCATCCGACTTATGACCGAGCTTTGTTACGACCAACCAGTCGTAAGTCGAAATGGACGCAAGTCAAACCTTACTACTGAATATCAACATAACATTTTTGTAATGACTTTATTTTATTGTTTTATTTTGGTATTTAATTTTTTACTTTACTTTTTATGCTGTTAGTACTGTATTTTATACTGTAAGGTTTAGGATAAACACTGTACAACACAAACAGTTGTTTATTTCCCAGAAATTTGGCATACAAAACTCGGTCGTATGTTGAGCAGATCATAAGTCGGATGGTAGGTGTAGATACCAGTAATTGGTATAAAACCCTTTGTTGTTGCATTACCTAAAGACAAATTGTACAGACATAAGTGGAACAGTCAAAGCAACAAGGAATCGTGCCAAAATTGAAGATGCTAAATAAGAAAAAAATGCAGTTATCTGTTGATATCATGGCAGTTTGTTGGCATGATAAACACTGAAACAAAACAAAACCTAAACACAACCTACAACCCGAGTATCTCCACCTCTGCATCACATCCCCAATGCTTCTCTCTCATAACACCACAATGTCACTTGTGAAGTGTCCACAGAACTCCAAAATTATAAATTTGTGGAGCACTTTTTTCACACTATTAACACCTTATTTTATAATACAATTTATCACAATAAAGCAGTAGCCTGAATAACAGGGAAAATAATTTGCACTGTATTTCAGGTTTTCCCTGGTCAAAGAGCGATTGATAGAGTTCAACCAATTAGCAATGGCTAATCATGATGGATCAGAAGATATGTTGAACCGTGTCATGACAAAGGACAACATTGGCCTTGCTGCACTGTTGGAGACAAAGGAAGCAGCCTGGGAAAATACTGGTATGTGATGTTACCATAAATGTAAACAGTTGTCCTGGTTCTTGTTTGCATGTGCCTTTGAATGTCTACTTACATTTTTTTGTAAATCCATTTTTTTAATACCTTAACATTTGTTGGGTAGTAAAATTAGTAGTTTGCTAATCTTAAAGTTTTGAGTATTATTTTACCATTTAAACAACTTTCAACCTTTGCATTACTGGAAAGAGACTTTGAATTATAGTCTTGTCACTTAAGTTTAAAAAAGAAAAGAGGGGGAGGGGCAGAGAGAAACAGGTAGGGGTAGAGGGAGGGGGAAGGGTAGAGAAAGGGAGGGAGGGGTAGAGAGAGAGGGAGGGAGGGGTAGAGAGAGGGGGAGGGAGGGAGGGGTAGAGAGAGAGGGGGAGGGAGGGAGGGAGGGGTAGAGACAGGGGGAGGGAAGGGTAGAGGGAGAGAGGGGGGGAGAGGGAGGGAGGGGTAGAGAGAGGGGGGGAGAGGGAGGGAGGGGTAGAGAGAGGGGGAGGGAGAGACAGAGAGGGGGAGGGAGAGACAGGGAGGGGGAGGGAGAGAAAGGGAGGGGTAGGGAGAGAAAGGGAGGGGTAATGAGAGAGGGGGAGGGAGAAAGGGAGGGGTAGGGAGAGAGAAAGGGAGGGGGAGGGAGAGACAGGGAGGGGTAGGGAGAGAAAGGGAGGGAGGGGTAATGAGAGAGGGAGGGAGGGAGGGGTAGGTAGGGGGAGAGAGGGAGGGAGGGGTAGGGGAGAGGGGGAGGAAGGAGTAGGGAGAGAGAGGGAGAGGTAGGGAGAGAGAGAGGGAGGGGTAGGGAGAGAGAGAGGGAGGGGTAGGGAGAGGGAGAGGTAGGGAGAGAGAGAGGGAGGGGTAGGGAGAGAGAGAGGGAGGGAGGGGTAGAGAGGGGGAGGGAGAGACAGGGAGGGGGAGGGAGAGAAAGGGAGGGGTAGGGAGAGAGGGGGAGGGAGAGACAGGGAGGGGTAGGGGTAGGGAGAGAGGGAGGGAGGGGTAATGAGAGAGAGGGGGAGGAAGGAGTAGGGAGAGAGAGGGAGGAAGGGGTAGGGAGGGAGGGGTAGAGGAAGAGAGGAAGGGAGGGAGGGGTAGGGAGAGAGAGAGAGAGAGAGAGAGGGAGGGATGGGTAGGGAGGGAGGGGGAGATACAGAGGGGTAGGGAGGGAGGGGAAGGGAGAGAGAGAGGAAGGGGTAGGGAGAGAGAGGGAGGGGTAGGGAGAGAGAGAGAGAGAAAGAGAGGGAGGGAGGGGTAGGGAGAGAGGGAGGGAAGGGTAGGGAGAGAGAGAAAGGGGTAGGGAGAGAGGGAGGGGCAGAGAGAGGGGGAGGGAGAGAAAGGGAGGGGTAGGGAGAGACAGGGAGGGGGAGGGAGAGAAAGGGAGGGGTAGGGAGAGAGGGAGGGAGGGGTAATGAGAGAGAAAGGGAGGGAGGGAGGGGTAGGGGGAGAGAGGGAGGGAGGGAGGGGTAGGGGGAGAGAGAGAGGGAGGGGTAGGGGAGAGAGGGAGGGGGAGGGAGGGAGGGGTAGGGAGAGAGAGAGGAAGGGAGGGGTAGGGAGGGAGAGAGAGAGGAAGGGAGGGGTAGGGAGGGAGGGAGGGGAGGGAGGGGTAGGGAGAGAGAGAGAGAGAGAGAGAGAGAGAGAGAGAGGGAGGGAGGGGGAGGGAGAGGGAGGGAGGGGTAGGGAGAGAGGGAGGGAAGGGTAGGGAGAGAGAGAGAGAGAGGAAGGGGTAGAGAGGGAGGGAGGGTTAGGGGGAGAGAGAGGGGGAGGGAGAGAAAGGGAGGGGTAGGGAGAGAAAGGGAGGGGTAGGGAGAGACAGGGAGGGGTAAGGAGAGAAAGGGAGGGGTAGGGAGAAAGGGAGGGGTAGGGGGAGAGAGGGAGGGAGGGGTAGGGAGAGAGGGAGGGGCAGAGAGAGGGGGAGGGAGAGAAAGGGAGGGGTATGGAGAGACAGGGAGGGGGAGGGAGAGAAAGGGAGGGGTAGGGAGAGAGAAAGGGAGGGAGGGGTAATGAGAAAGGGAGGGAGGGGTAGGGGGAGGGAGGGAGGGAGGGGTAGGGGGAGAGAGAGAGAGAGAGAGAGAGAGGGAGGGAGGGAGAGGGGGAGGAAGGAGTAGGGAGAGAGAGGGAGGAAGGGGTAGGGAGAGAGAGAGGGAGGGGTAGGGAGAGAGGGAGGGAGGGGTAGGGAGAGAGGGAGGGAGGGGTAGGGAGAGAGAGAGAGAGAGAGAGGGAGGGAAGGGGAGGGAGAGAGAGAGGAAGGGGTAGAGATAGAGGGAGGGAAGGGTAGGGAGAGAGAGAGAGGAAGGGGTAGAGAGGGAGGGAGGGTTAGGGGGAGAGAGAGAGGGGGAGGGAGAGAAAGGGAGGGGTAGGGAGAGACAGGGAGGGGTAGGGAGAGAAAGGGAGGGGTAGGGAGAGAAAGGGAGGGGTAGGGAGAAAGGGAGGGGTAGGGGGAGAGAGGGAGGGGTAGGGGGAGAGAGGGAGGGAGGGGTAGGGGGAGAGAGGGAGGGAGGGGTAGGGGGAGAGAGGGAGGGAGGGGTAGGGAGAGAGAGAGAGAGGGAGGGAGTGGGAGGGGTAGGGAGAGGGAGGGAGTGGTAGAGAGAGAGGGAGGGAAGGGGTAGGGAGAGAGAGGAAGGGGTAGGGAGAGAGAGAGAGGAAGGGGTAGGGAGAGAGGGAGGGAAGGGTAGGGAGAGAGAGAGAGAGGGAGGGAGGGAAGGAGGGGTAGAGAGAGAGAGGGGGAGGAAGAGAAAGGGAGGGGTAGGGAGAGAGGGGTAGGGAGAGAAAGGGAGGGGTAGGGAGAGACAGGGAGGGGGAGGGAGAGAAAGGGAGGGGTAGGGAGAAAGAAAGGGAGGGGTAGGGAGGGAGGGGTAATGAGAAAGGGAGGGAGGGGTAGGGGGAGGGAGGGAGGGGTAGGGGGAGAGAGGGAGGGAGGGGTAGAGAGAGGGAGGGAGGGGTAGGGGGAGAGGGGAAGGAAGGAGTAGGGAGAGAGAGGGAGGAAGGGGTTGGGAGAGAGAGGGAGGAAGGGGTTGGGAGAGAGAGAGGGAGGGGTAGGGAGAAAGAAAGGTAGGGAGGGGGAGAGAGGGAGGGAGGGGTAGGGAGAGGGAGGGGTAGGGGGAGAGGGGAGGGGAGTAGGGAGGAGAGGGAGGGGGTTGGGAGAGAGAGGGAGGAAGGGGTAGGAGAGAGAGGGAGAGAGGGAGGGAGGGGTAGGGAGAGAGAGGGAGGGAGGGGTAGGGAGAGAGAGAGAGAGGGGTAGGGAGAGAGAGGGAGGGGTAGGGAGAGGGAGGGAGGGGTAGGGAGAGAGGGAGGGAGGGGTAGAGAGGGGGGGGAGAGAGAGAGAGGAAAGGGTAGAGAGAGAGAGAGAGAGAGAGAGAGAGGGAGGGGTAGGGAGGAAGGGGTAGAGAGAGGGAGGGATGGGTAGGGAGAGGGAGGGAGGGTTAGGGAGAGAGGGAGGGAGGGTTAGGGAGAGAGAGGGAGGGAGGGGTAGGGAGAGAGGGAGGGAGGGGTAGGGGGAGAGAGGGAGGGAGCGGGAGGGGGAGAGAGGGAGGGAGGGGTAGGGGGAGAGAGGGAGGGAGGGGTAGGGGGAGAGAGGGAGGGAGGGGTAGGGGGAGAGGGAGGGAGGGAGAGAGGGAGGGGGAGAGAGAGAGAGAGAGAGAGGAAGAGAGAGAGGAAGAGAGAGAGGAAGAGAGAGAGGAAGAGAGAGAGGAAGAGAGAGAGGAAGAGAGAGAGGAAGAGAGAGAGAGGAAGAGAGAGAGAGGAAGAGAGAGAGAGGAAGAGAGAGAGAGGAAGAGAGAGAGATGGAGAGAGAGAGATGGAGAGAGAGAGATGGAGAGAGAGAGATGGAGAGAGAGAGATGGAGAGAGAGAGATGGAGAGAGAGAGATGGAGAGAGAGAGATGGAGAGAGAGAGATGGAGAGAGAGAGATGGAGAGAGAGAGATGGAGAGAGAGAGATGGAGAGAGAGAGATGGAGAGAGAGAGATGGAGAGAGAGAGATGGAGAGAGAGAGATGGAGAGAGAGAGATGGAGAGAGAGAGATGGAGAGAGAGAGATGGAGAGAGAGAGATGGAGAGAGAGAGATGGAGAGAGAGAGATGGAGAGAGAGAGATGGAGAGAGAGAGATGGAGAGAGAGAGATGGAGAGAGAGGGAGGGAGGGAGGGGGAGGTAGGTAGGTCTGAGGTCACTGTCTGTGCCGTAGTACTGCACTACAAGTTCGGCTGATTCAGATAAGCTGTGAGTGGTAAATTTGGACCTAAATGAGAGAGGGGGTCTGTGTGGTAAGTGTGTACCATATAAAAAAAAACCTGCAGCACGCAGTGCATTATGGGAAAAAACTACAACTGTTGTTGGTTTAAAACAGCAACTTTGCGATGTGTTTTTGTATGGTTTTTATAGTTGTATTCTCAATTTCTTGGTCACCAAAGGGGGTATAAATGGTTTGTGAATTGGGGCAGTTTAGAATAAATGCACATGTAGGAGAGTGAGTGGAAGATGTAATGGATATTAAAGAATTTTTGACTTTTAAATTCATTCTCCAAAATTGCAGTTGATAGCCTAATTATGCACATTCTTGCCAGGAAGGGTTAGAGGGAGTGGGTAAGGGAGGTTTAGTGCTGAAGGCTTGGACATCCAACAGGCTTGTATGAGTTAGTGAATGGAGGAAAATGTTTTTTATAATTTAACATGGAGTGTGAGCAAGGTAACATTTATGAAGAGATTAAGGGAAATTAGCTAAATGGATTAAAATCTTGTAGATGGTAAGTATAGTTTAAGCACTGAAGTAGGGGTGGGGTCTCGATGGCAGCTTTGATGGGACTTGCACTAGTTTGCCAAAGCCATGCTGGTGTGGGATTCATCCATAAAAACCTGCATTTGTGGTCACAGTGGGGCCTATGTTAACTCCCTATAGTGTATAGGAATACAGTAGGGTCCCACTTATATGGTGGGTTAGGTTCCAGGCTATTGCCAGAAAACAGATATTGCTGGAAAGCAGAATGCCATTTTTACCATTTATAAATGCATGTAAATGCCAGACAACAAGTTCACACTAAATTATATTAAGTTAGTAATAGAACTAGGCATTAAAAACACAAAAAGCAAAATACATACACAGTACATTCATTACTTATTATAAAGTATTTGTAATCTTAATGTAGGGCAAGAGGTGAGTAATACTTATTTGTAGGAAATCAGGTGTAGGTAGCCCTGGCTCCTTGTCTCGTACTTAATATACGATACAGGTCTCCCTCAACATTCGCGTTTTTAACTTTCGCGGGCTTCACACATTCGCGAATTCCCAACCGCCAAATTCCCAGCTGCCAAATCATATTTAAGTTTACTGCCACGAGTCCTTACTACCCTCCCTCCGACCCCCACAACTGGCAGCCAGCCCTCCCACCACTGTGTGGTGAGTGTTTTGTTTGTTCATTATTTGCTATCAGTATGAATAATGTAAACCCATCCATGACTGCATATTAGAATGGCTATTCGGACAGGTATTGGAAGGTGACATCATGTGTTTACTCTTGAACACAGCAAAGAATCAAACATTTCTGCTACTGCTAATAATAATAAGAATAATATTAATATTATAATAATAATAATAATAAATACAATAGAATTGAAGAAGGAAATTGTACAAAAATACGAGGGCTGAAGCAGTGGTGGAGGAAGTGGTTGACGCTGCGTCAGTGTGGCTTTGTTTATGCTGGAGTGAGTATTAGTCTCTGTGCTCTTCCAAACATTTCACAATAATTCATTGTATTTGGTGCTTGTAGATTGAGTGTGACTGGAGTGGTTGAGGCAGTGGTTGAGGCAGTGATATTTACTAACATATATTTATAAATAATAATAGTACATTATGAATAACATTTATTATTATTATTATAAATGTTATTAATATTAACATGTACTATTATTATTTATAACATATATGTTAGTTTGGAGGGATATGTTGTGTATCTTTATACGTATATGCTTCTAAACTGTTGTATTCTGAGCACCTCTGCAAAAGCAGTGATAATGTGCGAGTGTGGTGAAAGTGTTGAATGATGATGAAAGTATTTTCTTTTTGGGGATTTTCTTTCTTTTTTGGGTCACCCTGCCTCGGTGGGAGACGACCGACTTGTTGAAAAAAAAAAAGTTAGTAAATACCACTGCCTCACCCACTGCCTCAACCACTGCCTCAACCACTCCAGTCACACTCAATCTACAAGCACCAAATACAATGAATTATTGTGAAATGTTTGGAAGAGCACAGAGACTAATACTCACTCCAGCATAAACAAAGCCACACTGACGCAGCGTCAACCACTTCCTCCACCACTGCTTCAGCCCTCGTATTTTTGTACAATTTCCTTCTTCAATTCTATCGTATTTATTATTATTATTATTATTTTTTTTTTTTATCACACTGGCTGATTCCCACCAAGGCAGGGTGGCCCAAAAAAGAAAAACTTTCACCATCATTCACTCCATCACTGTCTTGCCAGAAGGGTGCTTTACACTACAGTTATTAAACTGCAACATTAACACCCCTCCTTCAGAGTGCAGGCACTGTACTTCCCATTTCCAGGACTCAAGTCCGGCCTGCCGGTTTCCTTGAACCCCTTCATAAATGTTACTTTGCTCACACTCCAACAGCACGTCAAGTATTAAAAACCATTCGTCTCCATTCACTCCTATCAAACACGCTCACGCATGCCTGCTGGAAGTCCAAGCCCCTCGCACACAAAACCTCCTTTACTCCCTCCCTCCAACCTTTCCTAGACCGACCCCTACCCCGCCTTCCTTCCACTACAGACTGATACACTCTTGAAGTCACTCTGTTTCGCTCCATTCTCTCTACATGTCCAAACCACCTCAACAACCCTTCCTCAGCCCTCTGGACAACAGTTTTGGTAATCCCGCACCTCCTCCTAACTTCCAAACTACGAATTCTCTGCATTGTATTCACACCACACATTGCCCTCAGACATTATTATTATTATTATTAGCATTATTATTATTATTAGCATTATTAGCATTTTTAGCATTATTAGCATTATTAGCATTAGCAGAAATGTTTGATTCTTTGCTGTGTTCAAGAGTAAACACATGATGTCACCTTCCAATACCTGTCCAAATAGCCATTCCAGTATGCAGTCATAAATGGGTTGACATTATTTATACTGTAGTTTAATAGCAAATAATGAACAAACAAAACACTCGCCACACAGTGGTGGGAGGGCTGGCTGCCAGTTGTGGGGGTCGGAGGGAGGGTAGTAGGGACTTGCAGTGGTGGAGGCAGTGGTATTTAATAACATACATGTTGTTAAGGCATAACGTATGTATTTAGTACAATTTATGACGTTTTCATGTATTTTATGATTGTTCATGGTTCAACAAGTTAAGGAAGCAGTATTGTATTATATTTCCCTACAATATATTGGGGCACCAAACATTCACGGTTTTTCAACATTCGCGAGGCTCTTGATCCCCTAACCCTCATGAATGTTGAGGGAGACCTGTATTTAAAACAGCCCAGAAAGTTAAAATACACATACAGTACACTCATTATTTACCTTAAAATATGTGTTGTCTTATTTGTAGGAAGTCAGTGTAGGTAGCCGGTAGGTGTAGCCCCGCTACACCTACCGGCTACACTGTGGCCCAGAGCCATATTATTAGCATCGACATACCTTGTTCACTGAATTTAATCATTTCTAACAACTACCTTTAGACGCCATCATAAACGAAGGGAGAAGTAATGAATAATTCATGCTGAAAATTGTAAACAAAAGCGGAGTGGGGGAGTGGCTGGGCCAAACGCAGATTCATGCACGTTTTCTCTGGTGCCTGACCAGAGAAAACGTAATGTTGTCCCTCCGCCTGGCTACCACACAGGTCCACAAGTATTATTATCAGAGCGCATATAAAATATGCAATAAATGCCAGACAACAAGTTTACACTAACTTATATTAAGTTAGCAATAGAAATAGGCATTAAAAACACAATAAAAGGTAAGATACATACAGAGCACACTTATTACTTACCTTAAAATGTTAATATTAATGTGTGAGAGGTGAGCGGCAGGGTGTTTATTGAATAAAATCAAAATGGCACACCATCATCCTCTAACTTGGCACTTAAAGCAAGAGGCTTAAGACTCCTCTTTTTATCACAGCTAAGCTTAGACGCCATTGTCAATGAGAGCCAACTAGTTAACGAAAGAGTGAACAAGAGAGAGAACGTGATACAGAGTTCAGACAATGTAAGAACACAAACTGAACAGGTAGTGGGCGATCACTGTCAGGCAAAATAAATGCGTATTGATGTGTGTCTACTTTTAGTTCATTCACGTACATTTGTAAGAGTTTGTAAAACTTTTACCTCTCAATATTTTTTGTATTATAATAATTACCTCACAATACAAATACTCTTACATTGTGTACAAGTTAGTACAGAATAAACAAACAGCAACACTCCCATTCTCATCCAACACACCATTTTTAGAGTGAAGATGATGATATTATCATAATAAAAAAGTGCTAAACCCACAAGGGTCGTGAATTGCTATATATAGAGTGAAGGCATATGAAAGGAATAGTGTTCTACAGTTATCCCCCAGTGTTTGATTAGAGAAAACGTAATTCTTCTGACACTACCTACACAGCCGCTTTGTAAACAAATCTCATTTACGTCAATTTTTGTAGATGAATGGTTCAGAGAACCGACATGTTGATAAATTAGACACATGTGCAACTCTTGGGTATCTTTATTAAGGAAACGTTTCGCCACACAGTGGCTTCATCAGTCCATACGTAGGAGAAACTTGAACAGGAGGAGAATGAGGTAATCAGTCCCTCAACCTTGAGTCGATGTGTTCAGTCCATCAATCTTGAATAGAATACGGCATATGAGCGGAGAAGCAGCTTTATAAACCGTATGGCAGGAGAGGTGCAGCAGTCATAGGTGGTGTCACACTTGTTCAATGTTTAAGTAGGTCGTGCCCAAGAATTAGGCAAGCGAAGAATTCCTAAGTATTAAGATCCCAAGATTGATGGACTGAACACATCGACTCAAGGTTGAGGGACTGATTACCTCATTCTCCTCCTGTTCTTCAAGTTTCTCCTACGTATGGACTGATGAAGCCACTGTGTGGCGAAACGTTTCCTCAATAAAGATACCAAAGAGTTGCACATGTGTCTAATTTATCAACGTCAATTTTTATTCTGAGAGTTTATGTATCATGCTTATATGCTATGTAATGTGTTTCTTATATAATTTTGAGGAAAATATCATAGATGGATTAATGAAAATGTCTATATTAATGTAAAATAAGACATTTAATGTGATGATTATGTACTATTGGCGTCACGAGTAGAGAGACGCTTGGCGATTTTAATGTGTACCTGCACACCAGCACAGTGTGCAAGTATATTTAGGTACAGGTACACATAAGTATAATTATCAGAGTACATATAAAATACGCAATAACTGTAAAACACTTGATGTGGTCATGGAGAATGTAAACAAACCCGTTGGGGGCGCACCGTATCTGAAAGACCGTTTGCCATATAGCAAATTTTGGTTGTAATTTGACATCGCTGTATTAGCGGAACGCCGTAAAGCGAAACACCGTAAAGCGGGGCCCTACTGTATACGTAGTTGGATGAATCTTCTTAGAGGCAGCTGGCAGTGTGGTTAATGCACTGGCCTGTGAATTATAGGAGACTCTTGCCATGGGTTTAAACCTCACCTTCTTTTTTTTTGGGGGGGGGGGGGAGGTCATCCAACAGTGATAACAGCATGCTCATGACTGAGTTTTTTTTTTTTTTTTTTTTTTTTTTTTTTTTTAGATGGCAGGTGTTAAAAAATAAAAAAGTCTTCAAACCTTATTTGTATTTACACTTTTCATTGCTCTGATAAAGAATGTTATGGTATGTATTAAATAGTGCAATGTCTTTCTAGGGGTTCAGCCAGACAAGTCCCAAGTGAACCAGGCTGTGTTAGTGTGTACGGCTCATATCCATTGGGACCCAGAGTTTTGTGATGTCAAACTCATCCAGGTATGCTTTCAATTTAATCATTATATACCATATTTATAATTGCTTCATTATCATACATATGCATCAGAAAGACTGTTCTGCATTTACAAATGAAACTTGGACAATATTGACTAGAGCACTTTCTTTCAGACTATCATGTTGATGAGTGAGATCCGGCAAGTAATTGGTCAGATTGTTGAAGACTCTCAACATAGATCAAGGTTGGGTAGGAAGATGGAGCCTAATTCAATCCAGCTTCTTTTGTGCGGTGATCTCAACTCGCTCCCCGATTCAGGCAAGTTTGAGAACAATATTTTGAATTGGTAAAGATTGTATCATCTCATGGTTTTTATATGCACATGAATATAATTATTTGAGCTTAAAGCAAGATTGCGTGAAGGATATGAATTTGTGTAAGAAAAAAATATTTAATAACTTCTAGCAGAAATTGATAAATATACACACATTGAGGATAACTGAAAATACTTTTGTACCTGTTTGTAGCAACAGGAGGAAGCAGATCTAAGCCTGTGGTGTTCCATGTTCAGTACTGTATTGAATATGCTGTATCCTATTTTTTTTTATTATCTTGTAACCTATTCCACTGTTCTATACCAATACCTGGTCCTATTGAGAACAGAAAGGTACTGTACTATGACTAGAATAATGTACAAGTAACCCGCATAGAATTGCTGAATTCTATGAACGATACAGTAGAAATTCTAGGCATTAAAGTTGAAAATAGGAATTCGGTAATTATCCTTGTATATAAACCACCATCAGCAACTGCAGAGGAATTCACAGATCAGTTAAGGAAGATAGCTGTCTGGACAGGCTAGAAAATCTCAAACTAAATATTATACTCCTCAGAGATTTTAATCTTCCAAATGTAAAATGGAAGATGGCTCAACAATGTTATACCAGAAATATCTCTTGGAAGCACCCTGGCTCACCAGGAACATACCAGGGAACTAATGAGGCTTTGTGAAAAGTCCTTATTGAACCAACAGATAACTGATCCCATTAGAAATGAAAATACCCAGGATTTGATATACACCAACCATTAGGAACTAATCAGACGTAACAATGACAAAAACAATACACTGACCACAACATCATAAAGTACAAACTAGTATTAACTCAGAGTTAGGGAACTGCAGCAATAATGTAAGAGAAGGGATGTTCAGCAAGTTTAATTTCAACAACCATAGAACTGACTGGGGAAAAAATAAATCGAGAACTATCAGACATATCCTGGGAATCAGAGATGAACACCAGTCTTCACCAGTGCTTGGCAGAGCTGAATGTAGAAGCCTACAAGGTCTGTGTTAAACACACACACA